>NW_025927389.1:0-73024 GCF_016906955.1 Phacochoerus africanus
TCAATGAGGTATTATCTCATAGCAGTCAGAATGGCTATCATCAAAAAGTCCACAAACAATAAATGTTGAAGAGGGTGTGGAGAAAGGAAACCTCCTACATTGTTGGTAGGAATGTCAGCTGGTGCAACCACTGTGCAGGACAGTATGGAGATTCCTTTAAAAACTAAATACAAAGCTACTGTATGACCCAACAATCCCACTCCTGGGCATATATCCAGGGAAAAATAGCATTATTAAGGATAATAATAATAATAATATTCTGTACTTTAGATCCTGAGAACTTACTCATTTCATAATTCACATTTGAATTTGAAAGCAAGTTTTCTCTCTATACTGTAAGACTTTTGTTTTAGGAATGTATCAGTCTGGGCATTTTAACCAAATATGAGTAAATATCTACCCATCAAGTATGACTTTACCATTAATATAAATTTAAGGGTTCATTTTGAGGAATGTAAATTATAAATTCAGCAAGTTAGAAAAATGTTATATGGAAAATCCTGGAACACTGATTTTCTTAATGCAAAAGACATATTCTTAGCATATATATATGAAAATGTATTCTTTTATAATGTAATAATAATAAATATGGTTTACTTTCTTCAAATAGCTTTTTCTAGCAACAGCAAATCTAGCATTGTACAAACCTTCACCAATAACTCAAAATTATTGTAATCAAAACTGGTAACTGACCACAAAAGATCATGCCCTCCACACAGGAGAAGGAAGAAATGACTTTGGTTAACATGTGAACCACGGATAAGAATTTTTGCTAACACAAATCCCCCTACCCTCTTTTTGAACAGGAGAATTTTGAGTCATGGGATAATCATGGAAAACTGGTCTTTTCAGAAAGATTCATTATGAGCTGATTTGAGACTTTCAAACTACACTTTGAACATGTGTATTTGTGCGTGTGTGAGTGTGTGCATTTTACATTAGCTTGTTTGTATTAATTCTCTATTTCTTTATCCTTCTTCAATGCATTTAATCTGTTCTTTTTTCAGACAGCTATTTATTTATTTTTATAATTTGTAAATAACAACATATTTATGAATGTACTTAAAAATTATATTTAATTGCCTAGAATATAGCAAATAGCTTACCTGAAAATCATCTAGTCAGGAGTTCCCATTGTGCCTCAGTAGAAATGAGTCTAACTAGCCTCCATAAGAATGTGGGTTCGATCCCTGGCCTAGCTCAGTGGATTAAGCATTGCTATGATCTGTGGCCCAGGTCGCAGAAGCGGCTCAGATCCAGCGTTGCTGTGGCCATGGCGTAGGATGGCAGCTGCAGCTCCCATTTGACCCCTAGCCTGGAAACTTCCATATACTGCAGGTACAGCCCTAAAAAGAAAAAATAAATATATAAAAATTGAAACAAAATAAAAATAATCTAGTCAAAGAATAATAAAAAAAAAACAGTGATGACGTATTTTGCCTGAGTACAGGGATAAATGCCTTTAAATCAAATCTCTTTTGGGATATTCAGTTTAATAAAACCTTGCCAACTGCTTACACTATCTGTGAAAACAGCATTTTCTGTAAGATAGCTCCTCCTGTTAGATATATTTTCAAAAGGAATCCCACCTGCTATGCCTCCCTCTAGAATCCTTGACCCTTTATTGAACTCTAGCGAGTTACTGTGGTCAAAGACCTATTGCTATTTAGAACAAAGCATATAAAGAACACCAGCATGGATCAAGGGAACTCAAAATACAATTATGCTGGAAGTAAGCTGAAATAATTCAAAATAGCAATTTTACTTTAATAGAGAAAATGTTAGAGAAATGATACTAATTGTGTAATTACACACTAATGCTATCTATATGTTGTTTTCTACTTTAAAGATAAAATCTCAATTATCACATTCACAAAAACAAAGACAGCCACCCTAACAGTATTAGTAAGATAAAACAGTCATTTTAGGCTGACCTTTTGTTAACTAAACACTCAGATCTGAGAGTCCTGCTCAGCAAATTTCCTTATGCATTGATTTAGCACTCCTCAGAGCTCTATGACTAGACTATTGCTCACCGTGAGGCTTAATTTGTCCCAAATTATCACAATTAAGGAAGGAGCTTTAAAGTGTTCATCATTACACAAAAGCTGCATTTGATTTTATGGCATTCTGCTTTGGCATTTTAAAATTAAATACTTTTAGGGTATTTCACTCCATTTGAAAAATTAAAACTGCTATAATGAGTCAACAATTGCAAAGCTATGTTTAAAATTTTATTCTAGTGTTGGTTTATCAAGTCATTGTAATTTTGTCACAAAAGACACTCAGGATTAAAGTTAACATTTTCAGTTTTCATCCAACATTAAAGCAATTTAACATATTTACCTGCATTTCTAAATGGAAATAGCTGATTATAAAAAGCATTCTGTTTCAAATTGAACATAAATCAAAACATTAAATAATATATGTAAGTAATATTTAAAACAGATTTAGAGGGAAGTAAAGGAAATTCATAAATAATTTTTAAATATTAATTAGTTTATCTTAGACAATAGTTGATCAGTAACTCCAGTTATGGGAATTTGTATTAATAAATAATCAAAGTGGTGCATAAAGGATGTTCAACATTATGTACAAAAATGTTCAAAAAGATTTATGTATAACATGCAAAATATAGAAATCTAAAAATCTAGAAATGGGTAAAGTTAAATGAACTATGTTACGGATGCAATAGATATGCTATAGAAACAATACAAATCTCGATTTTGAAGAATACTTTATAGAATGTTTTCATTAAGTCTACAAGGCAGGGGGAACCACATTCTGAGTGTTGCTGTGTTTACGTACAATTAATAAACAAAACTGGGATAATACTGCCTTATTTCTTTTTAAAAGGTTATTTGGTCTTCATTCTCTTTTGAAAAAAAGCATGCATAGTATTTGTTTTATCTAAAAAAAAGAATACTTTATAGAATGAGAATTTGTTAGTGTATTTAAAAGCTAGTGAATACTGTTTCACTAATTAAAAATACCAAATATTAAATTTCATGCATTTATAAAATAAACATAAAAATAATGAGTAATGGCTTCTTAACATTGTATGATGAATGGATTTTTTTTTTTTTAATCTGTTTATCTTTTCTTCTATCTCCAGATCATCACTTAATATTCATTACTTTAAGAATTTGAACATTTAAAAATATTCAAAGTAGTTTACATTCCATTTTTCTACCTATAATGTTATTAAACATAAAAATTGCTGGATTCAGATACTAAAACATCAATTTATAATTGTGTATATCTCATAGCAGCAGTCATGCCTTTTACTTTTTAGTGTCTTACTTCTAATACAATTATACCTATATTTACACCTTTATATTGTCTTTAAATTGTAAATTATTGGTGAATTATAATATTGTGCAGTGGCCACAACTGCCAGATTTTTTATTTCTCAAGTTAACTAGCTCACCTTAATATGAACCGGTAAAGTACAGTACGTAAATGATGGTATCAAAGTAGCTTGGATTTTAGATTCCAGTTCTGCCACTTAATGTATGATACTGGGCAAATTAAATAAGTTCTATAACTTCAGGATTTGTTTTTCTATCTATAAACTAGGAATGATTAAGGAACCTACTATGTAGCTTCGTGTGTATTATGTTTATGTGTGTAAGAGAGAGAAGAAAATAGATCAGTTCATGTATTAGTTAGGGTTCTCTAGAGAAACAGAAGCAATAAAAGGTATGCATGTATTTGTTGGATGAGACTTAAAATAGGTAACTGGCTATCCTGATTACAGAAGCTTGGTGAGTAGAAAACCTGAAGGGAGGAGGCCAGCAGGCTGGAGACTCAGCAAAGAGCACAAAGGCAATTCAGCTGGAGACCCAGGAAGAACCAATACTGCAACTGAAGTTCAAAGACAGTCCTCTGACAGAATTCTCTCCCTTTCAGAGGAGAGTGGGAATCTGTTCATTCTATTTAGGCTTTCAACCAATTGGATGAGGCCCACCCACCCATGTAGAGCAATCTGCTTTACTCAAAGTCCACCAATATAAATGTTAACCTCATCCCAACCCCCCTTGCAGAAACATTCAGAATGATATTTGACCACATGTTGGGCATGTGGTTCAGTCAAGCTGACTCATAAAACTAACCATCATAGTTCATGTGTGGCATGATTCTGAGTACATAATTACAGATATTGTTAATATTAGCTGGTCAAATTAACTTGGTAATAAGCTTTATAATTGGCCCTGCTTCAGTAAAAAGAATTAAAACTCATAGAGCTATTTCACAAATATAAGACCTAAAGAGCTAAAACAATACATAACCTCAAAGAAGGGAAATAAAAAGAAAGGAAGGGAGGAAGAAGAAAAAACAATTACAGAAAGGTATAATATATTCCTTTTAACTTCTGCCTCAAAAAATCAGTAATGTTAAAAAAAAAACTCTCCTTGGGAGTTCCCATTGTGGCTCAGTGGGTTAAGAGTCTGACCAGTATCCACGAGGATGCACGTTTGATCCCTGGCCTTGTTCAGTAGGTTAAGTAACTGGCTTTGCCACAAGCTGTGGTGTAGGTCACAGGTGTGGCTTGGATCTGGTGTTTGCTGTGGCTATGGCTGTGGGCCACAGCTGCAGCTCTGATTCAATTCGATTCTACCCCCTAGCCTGGGAACATCCATATGCTGCAAGATGCAACCCTAAAAAGACAAACAAAATAAAACAAAACACCTCTCCTTGGACTTCTTTAATATTTGAAATTATATCACTATCTCTTTCAACATTTTTCATAAATAAATGCTTTCTTATTTAATGTCCAAAGGTAAGGTACAAAAGAAGTTATTTGATAGTAGAATACTGATTACATATTAGTCTTTTCTGCTAAGGTTTGTTATATAGGAGCTCTGCCTGGGACATACAGGTCAGACATCTGTGATTACTCATCAATGCAGTGTTCTCCAGAATGCTGCACGACAGAGATTTTTTTTCAAGAGATGACACCTTCTTCAGAGCACATTTGAGCTTTCAATGTGTCATCGACACTTCTACTAGTTATTTGATGTGAGATCTCTCTGGTCTAGCATATTGCAAAAAGCACCTGCAGTTTTTATTTTTGAAATGTTTACAAGTAGAAACTTAGGTCCTTTAGACAGGTGGCTCTCAAATTCTGCTGTAAAATTGCCTTCTTGGCAATTTCCCTTCATCAAAACTGAGAGGAGCAAATATTTCTAGGATCAGAAGTTTTCCTTCTCTGTACATTCTCTTGTTTATTGGTGCATATCCTCTGCTAGCTTACTGAAGAGTAGTTTATAAGAGGTAAATTTTCTATTTACCTCTTATGAATATTACATATGAAATCTGCATGTGAAATATTTACATGTGAAATTTTTAATTCTGTTCTCACACATCTTTTGTAGCTTTCTGTGCTTTTGAGAATTCCAGTGCAATTCACACTTTGGTTCTATTGCCCCTTGTGTTTGGTTCTCCCCTCAACCCACCCTCTCAGATACTTGTACGGTCTTCTCATTATTTCAGATATTCTGATACCCTTGATGAGATTTCTTGGGATGGAATTTTTTTCCTGCAGTGTTCTGAGTTTCTGGTGGGCACTATCAATCTGGAAAACCATGATTCTCTTTTTTTGGATGATTTTCTTATGTTATCACAGTGACCATTTATATCTTTTCTTCTCTCTCTGTTATTCTTTCTGTAAATTCTCAATTACAATACAGACATCATGCTTCTTGAACTGATCCTACAAGACATGTTTCATTCATCATCCTCTTATATTTTATTTTGAAATCTTGGAAGTTTTCTGATATTTATTCTACAGCCCTGCTACTAAATGGGCTCTAATTTCAGTCATGAACTTTCATGGGTTTGGGGGCAAAAGTAAAAATGGAGGCCCAGAGACTGTATGCCTAAACATAAAAAAAAAGACATGCTAATATACCTTGAAAATATATTCTATCCTCCTGCCTTAATAAAAATGCTTTCATAAAACCTGAATGGCCAAGTTAAAATTTAGAATTCTCAAATTCCTTGAAGGTCCATGCCAAGATTCCTTGAAGGGATGACCGTGTTCCTTCCCACACCCTGACCTGGCCCCTTCACATGCTGCCTCCGTTTCATATTTTATGGTGCTTCAGCACACGTATGTAAACATCTCTGCCAACACCTCTAAGTTCAGTTCATATTCCTAAAAAATAGCTCCCTTTGGCCAATTTGAGCCTAGTGAGAAACATACCAGTACCATGGTCCACACTCAGATGAAATCCAAGAAAGAGATTTGCACAGACCTGGAAAGCAAACTCAGCTCCTTGTGCAGGCAATTTCATGGTTGGTTGGAGTGGGGTCTTGGGATCTGTGTAGGCACAACTTTGTTCATTGAAGAGCTTCATCTTATGGGAAAAGTTATGGCCGATTTAAACCAGAATAGAGTCTTCTAAAATATGGGAGTATGGAAGAGACCCTTGTTGCCTGAGTCTGAAATTTGCTACTGATTTCATCTAAAATCTTTTCTAACTTCTATAAGTTCCTTACTCTCTGATTAATTTTTGACCATAATATATTGGTTAGCCTTAGTTTTCCTAAAAGTATCTTGAAAAACTTCTCTTGTTCTACTTCTTTATTAGAGATGCAACCCTATGGAGCAATAATAATAATAATAAAATGAAAGAATGGAATGAGGTAGGATAAAGAAGAGCTAGTATGAAATTACAAGGAATCAAATTCAACCAAATCAAACAATGAATGTTTATGATGCAGGAAGATCAGTCCAGTAGGTAGAGCAGGGAAGATATCCTTAGGTCTTTTGTTTGCACTGCACCATGGAATATGAATTCCTCTTCATTATCATCATGAAACAGAGACCAGATTGAGGCTGGAAGCATCTTAAGCTCAATATCAATGAGGAAGCTCAGAGATGAGAGGTAAGTGGTGCTCAGTGAGGTGTGAGTCTCCCAAGGTATTAATGACATACCTAGTTTGAGGATATTCAGTGTTATTCAAAGGTACAGTAGTTATTGAAGAACAAGTGACAAAAGCCCTATAGACATGTGACATCAAGAAGATCTGAAAGAGAAACATGATGGGTTTGGTATATAGTCTATTGTTATTTCTTGGACACACTATATTTCCATTATATTTCTGAGGACAATAAGGGGCAATTTCTAATTTTTTATTGTATTCCCTAATTGTGAGTTTTGGAGAAAGAAAAGCAGAATTTTTCCCCCCTGCTTATTGATTTTATCTATTTTTAATGCATGCTTTTTTCTACATATTGTTTCTCATCTATTTTTGTGATTTTAGGGTGGCTGCTCTTATTTAACTGAAACTAAATATTGGTACGGAAATTTATGGTAGGTGTGCAGGGCTTATTAACAGATTGGTTGATTGAGGATGCTAGCTAACTATTTCACTTAGAAATCTCAAATGTTTCCTTGGGGGGGATTTTTATTTTGTTTTCATTATAGCCGGTTTACAGTGTCCTGTCAGTTTTATCCTGTACACCCTGGTGACCCAGTTACACATACATATATACGTTCTTTATTCTCCCATTATCACGCTCCATCATAAGGGACTAGACATAGTTCCCAGTGCTACACAGCAAGATCTCATTGCCTATCTATTCCAAAGGCAATAGTCTGCATCTATTAACCCCAAGTTTCCAATCCATCCCACTCCCTCTCCCTCCCCCTCCCCTTTGGCAACCATAAGTCTATTCTCCAAGTCCATGATTTTCTTTTCTGTGGAAAGGTTCATTTGTGCTGTATATTAGATTACAGATATGTGATATTGTATGGTACGTGTCTTTCTCTTTCTGACTTATTTCACTCAGTATGAGAGTCTCTAGTTCCATCCATGTTGTTGCAAATGGCATTATTTTGTTCTTTTTTATGGATGAGTGGTCTTCTATTGTGTATATATACCACATCTTCCTAATCCAGTCATCTGTTAATGTACATTTGGGTTGTTTCCATATCTTGGCTATTGAGAATAGTGCTGCAATGAACATGCAGGTGCATGTGTCTTTTTTAAGGAATGTTTTATCCAGATATATGCCCACGAGTAGGATTGCTGGGTCATAGGGTAATTCTATGTATAGTTTTTTAAGGTACCTCCATACTGATCTCCATAGTGGTTGTACCAGCTTACATTCCCACCAACAGTGCAGGAGGGTTCCCTTTTTTCCACACCCTCTCCAGCACTTGTTATTTGTGGATGTATTAATGATGGCCATTCTGACTGGTGTGAGGTTGTACTTCATGGTAGTTTTGATTTGCATTTCTCTTATAATCAGCAATGTTGTTGGCTTTTTTGCTGTTGAGTTGTGTAAGTTGCTTGTATATTCTAGAGACTAAGCCCTTGTTTGTTGCATCATTTGAAACAATTTTCTCCCATTCTGTAAGTTGTCTTTTTGTTTTCTTATTGGTTTCCTTTGCTGTGCAAAAGCTTGTCAGTTTGGAAACCTCAAATGTTTTATAAGAAAGCCTTTAATTGGCCTCATTCTGTTTTCTAGGAATGAATATTTACATTTTTCTACCTGTCACATGGATTTTTTTGTGTACTATACTGCCAAATCTTCTGTGTGTGAAGTGGTATAGAAGGCTGGAAGACTTCTCTTTCCAAAAGACTTTTTTTTTTGTTTTTTTTAGGGCTGAACCTGTGGCATATGGAATTTTCTAGGCTAGGGGTCAAATCAGAGCTGCAGCGGATGGCCTGTGGCACAGCCACAACAATGCCAGATCCAGGCCATGTCTGTGACCTACACTACAAATCACACCAATGCCAAATCCTTAACCCACTGAGTGAGGCCAGGGATTGAACCCATAATCATCATGGATACTAGTCACATTCATTACTGCTGAGCCACAATGGGAACTCCAAAAAAGAGTTTTATGTAATTGAAAAACCTTTCTTGATATCTTTTAGTCATCAGACTCTTCAATTCATGTTTCCTGATCATATATTTTTGTTCTTCTGCCTAGAGTATAGGCACCCGGCTGCTGCTATAAATGTACTCTGTGCTATAAGTGTAGCACTGTCTGATGTGGTTCCAAAGTTCTAAAGAGAAAAATGTGAACACAATTTTAATATACATATGGAATGTAAATGCATATAAAGCATAGTAAAAATTATATACTCAAATTGGTAAAAGCAGGACACTAGTAGACTATAATAAATTTTGTATCTATATGTAAATATCCAGAAAAAACACTAAAGATACTATAGAAAGACACTCAAAACACTACAGGAAAATCAAAACAACATTATAAAATAGGTTCAAGTAATCTATAGAGAGGCAGGAAAAATAAAATAGAGAAACAAACAACTAGTCATTTGTGATGGAACATGATGGAGGATAATGTTAGAAAAAGAATATATAGATGACAGGGTCACTTTGCTGTACTGCAAAAATTGACAGAACAATGTAAATCAACAATAATAAATTTTTAAAAATCCATTAATAAAAGCTGTCCAACTGAACAACAAAAAACAAACAGAAAAAAACTAAAGAAAATATGAGCCATACCCTAACATATCAATAATTAAAATAATAAATAGTCTAAAGATATAGATTAATACAAAGAGCTGTCAGATGAAAAGACATTAACAAACAATATGCCTTCTACAATAAATTCCATACCAACATAAATAATATAAAGAGGTTGAAAGTAAAAGAATGGAAAAGATGTATCATGTAAATATAAATCAAAGCAAAGCAAGTATGACTATTTTGATATCAGATAGACTTCAAAGCAGAGAAAATTACCAGATAATGAAGTATCACATTATAATGAAATGGTCATTCCACTAAGAATAATGAGCCTTCATAAATGTGTGTGCACAAAAAAGAGAGCAGCAAACTAAGTAAATAAAAGCAGATAAAAGTAAAAAGTATTTCTGAAAATAAAAATAGACAAATCTAAAATTATACTTAGAGATTTTAACCACCATCCCAAAATTGACAGAAATATTAGAATTATATGAGAACTTACCACCACCATCTACCAACAGTATATAATCAACATAATAATTCCAATAACAGAAGATTACACATGCTTCACAAGTATCCACAAAAGATATACCAAGGTAGAGTATATCCTGATCTAGAAACAACATGAATTAAAGACTTGAAATCATACAGAGTGTGTTCTCCGAATTCAATGGAAATTAACTAGAAATCCAAAACATAAAATTAAAAAAAGAATCTATAAACACTCAAAATTACTCAGCAGATTTCTCAATAAGCAGATTTCTCAATAATCCACGGGTCAAAAAGGAAGTCATAAGAAAAAAATTAAAAATTGAAAGAAGTGAAAATGATAATTCAACATAGCAAAATTATATAACACAGCTAAGGCAGAGTTCAAAGGAAATTTATAGACTAAGCACATGAATTATAACAAGGGAAAGTATCAAATGAATAATAAAAGTACCCCTTGTGATTATTTAGAAAAGTGAAATAAACCAAAAGCTAGCAGAATAATGCTAAAAGTCCTAAGGAATACAACAAGGCAAGATGGAAATAAAAGCCATGAGCTCAGGAAGAAGAAATAAAACTATTAATAGATAACATGATTGTCTATATAGAAAATTCCAAGGAATCTAGGGAAAAAAGAAACCAAAACCTCCTAGAACTAGTGAGTTGAGCAATGTCACAGAATATGATACACATTTTAAAATTCAACTGTATTTCTATATACCACTAATATGTGAAAAACTACATTAGAAATATATTTAGAATCTCAAAAATAATTAAATTTGTCTAAACTTAACAAAATATGTACAGGATTTATATTCTAAAAAAACAGTGCAATGCTGATAAAAGAAGAAAAATATATGTAAGTAACTAGAAATATATACTAGGTTCAGGGATTGAAATACTCAAATCGGCAAAGTTATAAATTCTTTCTAAACTGATATACATGTTTGAAACATTCCTGTCAAGGTCCCAGAAATTTTTTTATATATGTATAAAACTTTATTCTACCACTTATGTGGAAATGCAAGCTAATTAGAGTAGTTAAAACAACTTTGAAGAAGAATAAAGTGGGAAGATTAAATCTATCCCATTTTAAGACTTATAATAAAGTTACATTAAAGGATAGATGTATAGATCCATGAAACAGAACAGAAATCAGAAATAGCTCTGCATAAATATGCCTACCTGGTTTTTGCTAAACACACAAGCATAATTCAATGCAAGAAAGATAGCCTTTTCAACAAATGGTGCCATAGAAACTGGATATCCACAAATATAAAACAAAACAAAACAAAACCCTTGACCTGAGTTGACACTAAAAGCATGTATATATGTAATGTAGACTTTGTTCCTCTGCAAACAACCCCTTTAAGAGATTCCTATTAAGAAAAAACATAAATTTAACTGAAAAAAATAACTATGTTCCAAAAATCCTGTGTACACAAGTGTTTATAGAGGCATTATTTATAATATCCCAAAATTGTAAAATACCCAGAGGTTCTTCAACAAATGAATGCAAAAAAAAAATTTGATCAATCTATGCCAATGATACTCATTAGTAACAAAAAGGAATGGAACACTGATACACACAACTTGGATGAATCTCCAGAGAATTATGCTGAATGAAAAAAGGCAACCCCAAAGATTAGATATTGTATGACTCTTGTAGAATTATTGAAATAACAAAATTATAAAAATGAACAGATTAGTGGTTGTGAGGGTAAAGTCAGGTGTGGGGGTGGGAGAGAGGTGGGGCATCTATAAAAAGGCAACGTGAATGATCCTTGATGTAAAGAATAGTTTGTGATATTATGATCTGGTTTGCAAAAATGTTACTATGAAAGAAACTGGGTGAAGGACATACAAGATCTCTCTGTATTATTTCTTACAACTACTTGTTATTGTACAATTGCCTCAAATAAAGAGTTCAATACTGATAAGATTGTGTGTCAATATCCTCCCTTCTACTATCTTTATTCTTCCTTTTAGTACAGTTTCAGAGAAGAAAGAAGGTAGCATATGCTCAATTTATCATCATTAATCAGTATACTTATTTCTTCAAAATGCACTGGATTTTTTTTTTTAGTTTTAGAAAATTGTATGCTGTGTTGAACAAAGTGATACTTAAGAAAGAGATGTAGATTTTTTTTTAGAAATTTTAATATAATTGAATCTGCACAGAGCACTAAAAATATCCCAGAGTGAATTTTTTTTGATACAATTTTTTAGTTAAGCCTGCCAGATTTGGCCAGCTGATTGAACATTTGTAAATCCAACTTCTCTGTGGTTTAGTCTAGCCTTAGGTCCAAACTGAATCAATCCCAACCTACCTCACAACTGAAGATGACACTTCTTTTTTACTTGATTTTAAAGACATTATCTGCATTTAAATTAAAATGTAATAGATTTTTACTAGAAATTACAGTGTCAAATATATCCAACTCCTTTTCATTCTTAATGATATGGCAACACAAACACATTTTTCCAGAAAAATGGAGAAATTGTTAAAAATATATTTTATTTCCATTACTGGAGGACCAGAAAATCATCTTTATTATATAAAATGTTAGAGAAATTTTTAAAATGAAAAAGCATCTAAACTAAAAGTAATAAGAGGAATGGGATTAATATGGCAGAATAGAAGGACTGCTGCTCAACTCTCTCCTAAAAACAACAAAGTTTACAACCAAATGCTGGGCAACCTTCAACCAAATGGACCAGAAACTTTCTAAAAGATATCTTATTAGAAAGCAAAGAGGAGGCCACATCAAGAGGTAGGAGGGGCGATTATGTGACATAAGCAACCCCATACCTTCCAGATGGGAAGCCCCATAGACCGAAAAGTAACTGGCTCACAGAGACTCACCTACAGGAGTGAGAGTGCTGAGCCCCATATCAAACCCCACTTGTGGGGATCTGGCACTGGGACAAAGAGACCCCAGAGCATCTGGCATTGAAGGCTGGTGGGGCTCATGCACAAGAGCTCCGTGGGACTGGAGGAAATGGAGGCCCCATTCTTGGAAGACACACACAGACTTTCACATGCACTAGGTCCCAGGGCAAAGCAGGGTCTCCATGGGAATCTGGGTCAGACCTGGCTGTGGTTCTTGGAGGACATCCTGGTAAAGCAGGGATGAATGTGGTTTGTTGTGGGGGAAGGACATTGGAACCAAGCTCTTGGGAATCTTCACCAGCGTGACTTTCTCTGGAGGTGAAAATCTGGCCCCACACATCAGTCAGCACTGAGAACCCCCAGGCCAAATAACAATCCAGTTGGGATCACAGCCCAACCCATCAATAAACAGGCTGCCTAAAGACAACCCCAGGCACACAGCAGCCTCTAATATCACCCAGAGACAAAGCTCTACCCACCAGAGGGATAGGAATCAACTCCACCTACCAGTGGGCAGGCATCAGTCCCTCCCATCAGGAAGCCTAGAGCAAGCCCATGTACCAACTTCAGCCACAAGGGGGGCAGATACCAAAAGTAACAGAGGCTAAAACTCTATTATCTGTAAAAAGGTCACCACACCAAAAACCTATAAAAATGAAAAGACAGAGAACTATAGATCAGATAAGGGAGAAAAAAAACATAAAAACAGCTAAGTGATCAGGAGATTCTCAGCCTCCAGTAAAAAGACTTTAGACTGTTAATGCTGACGATGATGCAAGACATTGGAAATAAACTGGAAACAAAGATGGATAATCTACAAGAAACACTGAGCAAAGAGACACAGATATAAAACTTAAACAAGAAGAGAGATGCAAAATGCAATAACTGAAATAAAAAATTCATTAGAAGCAGCCAACAGCAGAATACAGGAGGCAGAACAAATAAGCAAGGTGGAGGACAGATTAGTGGAAATTACAGATGCAGAACAGAAAAGAGAAAAAAGATTGAAAACAAATGAAGAGAGTTCTCAGAGAACTCCGGGACAATGTGAAATGCACCAACATCCATATTATAGGGGTGCCAGAAGGAGAAGAGAGAGAGAAAGGGACAGAAAAAATATTCAAAGAGATAATAGCTGAAAACTTCCCTAACATGGGAAAGGAACCACACACTCAAATCCAGGAAGCACAATGAGTGCCATATAAAATAAACCCAAGGAGGAACACCCCAAGACACATATTAATCAAATTAACCAAATTAAAGACAAGAGAAAATATTGAAAGCAGCTAGGGAAAAGAAACAAATAACATACAAGGGAACCCCCAATAAGGATATTGGCAGATTTTTCAGCAGAAACTCTGCAAGCCAGAAGGGAGTGGCCTGATATACTTAATGTGATGAAAGGAAAAATTCTCCAACCAAGATTATTTTACTCAGAAAGGCTTTCATTCACATTTGAAGGAGAAATCGAAACCTTCACAGATAAGCAAAAGCTAAGAGAATTCAGCAACACTAAACAAGCTTTACAACAAATACTAAGGAACTTCTCTAGGCAGAAAAGAAACAGTGCAACAGGAAACAAAAATACTACAAATGACAAGGCTCACCAGTAAAGGTATATATGCAATAAAGATACAAAATCATCCACACACAATTATGCCACCAAAATCAGAAATCATGAGAAGAGGTGGGTACAAATGCAGGACACTGGAAATGCACTTGCAATTAAGAGACCAACAACTTAAAACAATCTCATATATATATAGACTCATATCAAAACTTCAGAAAAACTGCAAACCAAAATCTACAATTGATACACAACATATAAGAAAAATCAACTCAAATACAGTACTAAAGATAGTCATCAAACCACAAGAGGAGAGAACAAGTGAAGAAGGGAAGAAAAAAGAGCAGCAAAAACAAATCCAAAGCAATTACTAAAATGGCAATAAGAACATACATATCAATAATTACCTTAAATATTAATGGACTAAACACCACAATCAAAAGACATAGACTGGCTGAATGGATACAAAAACAAGACCCCATATAAGCTCTCTTCAAGAGACCCATTTCACTTCTGGGGACACATAAAAATTGAAAGTGAGAGGATAGAAGAAAACATTCCATGCAAACAGGAATCAAAAGAAAGCTGGAGTAGCAATACTCATATCAGACAAAATAGACTTTAAAATGAAGAATATTTTAAGGGACAAGGAAGGTCACCACATAATAATCAAAGGATCAATCCAAGAAGAAGATATAACAATGTTAAATATCTATGCACCCAACGTAGGTTCACCACAATATTTGAGGCAACTGCTAACAACCTTAAAAGGACAAATTGACAATAACACAATCATAGTGGGTGACTTTAACACCCCACTTACACCAATGGACAGATCATCCAGACAGAAAATCAATAAGGAAACACAGGCCCTGAGTGAAGCATTAGACCAGATGGACTTAATAGATATTTGTAGGACATTCCATCCAAAATCAGCAGAATACACATTCTTCTCAAGGGCACAAGGAACATTCTCTAAGATTGATCACATCCTGGGCTACAAATCAAGCCTCAGTAACTTTAAGAATATTGAAATCATATCAAGCATCTTTTTTGACCACGCTATATGACTAGAAATCAACAAGAAAAATACTGCAGAAAACGCAAACACGTGGAGACTAAACAACATGCTTCTAAACAACCGATGGATCACTGAAGAAATTGAAGAGGAAATTAAAAAATACCTAGAAGCAAATGACAGCAAAGACACAATACTCCAAAACCTATGGGATGCAGCAAAAGCCGTTCTAAGAGGAAAGTTTATAGCAATACAAGCCCACCTAAGGAAACAAGAAAAAGTTCAAATAAACAAGCTAACTTTACATCTAAAGCAGCTCGAGAGAGAAGAAAACACAAGACCTAAAGTTAGTAGAAGGAAAGAAATCATAAGGATCAAATCAGAAATCAATGAAATAGAAATGAAGAAAACCATAGAAAAGATCAATGAAACAAAAAGTTGGTTCTTTAGAAAGATCAACAAAATTGATAAACCCCTAGCCAGACTTATCAAGAAAAAAAGAGAGAGGACTCAAATCAATAAAATTAGAAATGAAAAGAGACAAGTAACAATGGACATCACAGAAACACAAAGGATCATAAGAGACTACTATATGCAACTATATGCCAATAAAATGGAAAACCTAGAAGAAATGGACAAATTCTTAGAAAAGTAAAATCTCCCAAGACTAAACCAAGATGAAATAGTAAAGGTGAATGAACCAATCACAAGTAGTGAAAATAAATATGATTAAAAAACTTCCAAAAAAAAAAAAGTCCAGGACCAGATGGCTTCACAGGCAAATTCTATCAAACATTTAGAGAAGAACGAACACCTATCCTTCTGAAATTATTTCAGAAAATTGCAGAGGAAGGGACATTCCCAAACTCATTCTCTGAGGCCACCATCACCCTGATACCAAAACCAGACAAAGATACCACAAAAAAAGAATACTACAGGCCAATTTCACTGATGAACATAGATGCAAAAATCCTCAACAAAATACTAGCAAACCGAATCCAAAAATACATTAAAAGGATTGTACATCATGATCAAGTGGGATTGATCCCAGAGATGCAAGGTTCTAATCAGTGTGATATACCACATTAACAAACTGAAGAATAAAAACCACATGATCTTCTCAATGGATGCAGAAAAAGCCTTTGACAAAATCCAACACCCATTTCTGATTAAAAAAAAAAAAAAAACCTTCAGAAAGTGGGCATAGAGGGAAAATACCTCAACATAATAAAGGCCATATATGACAAAACCAGAGCTAGCATCATTCTCAATGGTGAAAAGCTGAAAGAATTCCCACTGAGATCAGGAGCAAGACATGGATGTCCGCTCTTGCCACTACAATTCAAAATAGTTTTGGAAGTCCTAGCCATAGCAATCGGAAAAGTAAAAGAAATAAAAGGAATCCAAATTGGAAAAGAAGAAGTAAAACTATCGCTTTTGCAGATGACATTATATTATACCTAGAGAATCTTAAAGATTCTATCAGAAGACTGTTAGAGCTCATCCATGAATTTGGCAAAGTCACAGGATACAAAATTAAGACACAGGAATCAACGGCATTTCTTTTTTCTTTTTTCTTTTCTTTTTTTTGTTTTTTTTGCCATTTCTTGGGCTGCTCCCGCGGCATATGGAGGTTCCCAGGCTAGGGGTCTAATCGGAGCTGTAGCTGCCAGCCTATGCCAGAGCCACAGCAACGTGGGATCCGAGCCACGTCTGCAACCTACACCACAGCTCATGGCAACGCCGGATCCTTAACCCACTGAGCAAGGGCAGGGACCGAACCCGCAACCTCATGGTTCCTAGTCGGATTCGTTAACCACTGCGTCACGACGGGAACTCTGGCATTTCTATATACTAACAGTGAAAGAGCAGAAAGAGAAATCAGGGAAGCAATCCTGTTTACCATCACATCCAAAAGAATAAAATACTTAGGAGTAAACCCACCTAAAGAGACAAAACACCTGTACTCTGAAAACTATAAGACACTGATGAAAGAAATCAAAGATGACATAAATACATGGAAAGACATAACATGCTCTTGGATTGGAAGAGTCAGTATTATCAATTTGACTATATTGCCCAAGGCAATCTACAGATTCAATGCAATCCCTATGAAATTACCAAGGACATTTTGCACAGAATTTGAACAAAATATTTAAAGTTTGTTTGGAAGTACAAAAGACCCAGAATAGTCAAAGACATCCTGAAAAAGAAAAATAGAGCTGGAGGAATCAGGCTCCCTGACTTCAGACTATACTACAAAGCAACAGTTATCAAAACCATATGGTTCTGGCACAAAGACAGAAATCTAGATCAGTGGAACAGGATAGAAAGCCCAGAATTAAACCCACGCACCTACAGCCAACTAATCTATGACAAAGGAGGCAAGAATATACAATGGAGAAAAGACAGCCTGTTCAATGAGTGGTGCTATGAAAACTGGACAGCCACATGGAAAAGAATGAAACTAGAACACTCCCTAACACCATACACAAAAATAAACTCCAAATGGATTAAAGACCTACATATAAGACCAGATACTATAAAACTCTTAGAGGAAAACATAGGCTAAACGGTCTCTCCCACATGAACCATAGCAACCTCTTCTCAGATCCACCTCTTAGAGTAATGACAGTAAAAGCAAAAATAAACAAATGGGACTTAATTCAACTGAAAAGTTTCTGCACAGCAAAGGAAACCCTAACCAAAACAAAAAGACAACCCACAGAAGGGGAGAAAATCTTTGCAGATGGATCGACTGACAAGGGAATCATCTCCAAAATTTATGAACACCTCCTACCGCTCAAGACCAAAACCAAACAACCCCATCAAAAAATGGGCAGAAGATCTAAACAGACAATTTTTCAAAGAAGACATACAGATGGCCAAAAAACACAGGAAAAGATGTTCAACATCACTCATTACTAGAGAAATGCAAATCCAAACCACTCTGAGGTACCACCTTACACCAGCCAGAATGGCCATCATCCAAAAGTCTACAAACAATAAAAGCTGGGGAGGGTGTGGACACAAAGGAACCGTGTTACACTGCTGGTTGGATTGTAAATTGGTGCAACCACTGTGGAAAACAGTATGGAGATGCCTCAGAAAACTAAACATAGAACTCCCATTTGATCCAGCAATCCCACTCCTGGGCATCTATCCAGAGAAAACCACAACTCGCAAAGACACATGTACTCCGATGTTCATTGTAGCACTATTTACAATAGCCAAGACATGGAAACAACCTAAATGTCCATTGACAGAGGAGTAGATCAAGAAGATGTGGTACATATACACAATGGAATATTACTCAGCCATTAAAAGAACGAAATACAGCCTTTTTAGCAATAGGGATGGACCTAGAAATTATCATGCTAAGTGAAGTCAGACAATGAGACACCAACATCAAATGCTGTCACTGACATGTGGAGTCTGAAAAAAGGACGCAATGAACTTTGCAGAACAGATGCTAACTCACAGACTGAAAAAACTTATTGTTTCCAAAGGAAACAGTTTGGGGGTGGGGGGATGCACTGGAGGTGTGGGATGGAAATCATATAAAATTGGATATTGATGATCATTGTACAACTATAAATGTAATAAATTCATTGAGTAATAGTAAAAAAATAAACAAAACTAATAAATATTAGCAAAAAGTATCCTGAACTCATATATTGAAGTCTCCTGCTCATTCCTTGGTTTTTATTTAGGTTCCACAACTATATCTGAAATGATTTATGTAATATTTTCTCAGTAATGAATACATTCTCGAATCCATTTTTTTCAATTCCAAATTGAAACACTGAAAAGAAGTAATGTGCTCCAGTAATTTCAAATCATCCCCTATAACACATGGCAATTTGAAGTTATTGAAGCATTTTGTAAGGGTTTCTCTTTCAAAGTGTTCAATGTTTAGGGATTATAAATAGTTATTTGATGTTATGCAGTCCTTTGGATTTATTAGCATCATTTTAAAAGAAGGAGGGTTATAATATCCTATAAATCTATCAGGTAAAACAGTATAAAATCTATTTAATTGCTATAAAGGCCTTAAAGAGGCATACACTGAATGAGGGAGGAACAAAGAGATAGAGAACAAGAACCATAAACAATTTTGACGTCAGGTTTTTTTGGACTATAAATTAACAAACTCAAGGATAATAAACAAATGATAGCTGTTTAAAAATTCTATATACCTGGAATTTTAAATTTAAAAATATTAACGAATAATCCTTGATATAAGGAAAAATAATCCTTAGGTCAATTATAACATGCATAGAGTTGAATTCCAGTTAAAGAATAGATGTCAAAATCAATCAACCACGCAACCAAGGTGTAGCAGACACTTCAATAAATGCTCTCAATGATTCCTGCTCCTGGCATTCATGACGCTGTGTAATGCCCTGTTCTTCACTGTGAACTAGACTTAGAGATTCACTTCTTATACTAAAATATGGCAAAAGCGATATTATTTTGAAGATTGTTTAAAAATTCAGTGTCTTCCTTCTATCTTTTCTTGGTTAATTACTTTACTGAAGATGCATGTTGTAATCTGCTCTATGGCTATGTCAAGGTAGCAAGGAACTGATTCACTGCTAACATGCCACTAAGGACTGACAATAACTATGTCAGAGGGTTAGAAGCATATCCCTCCCAGTAATGCCTTTATCAGAGGCGATATCCCCAATCATCACCTTGACTTCGATTTCACCAGAGACTTTGAGCCAGCTAAATTATGCAAGATATCTGATCCACATAAATTCTAAGATAATGTTTGCTGTTTTAATCCTTTAAGCGGGTTAAATTTTTTTTTATGGCCACACCTGCAGTATATGGAAGTTCCCAGAATACAGGCTGAATCCAAGATACAGCTGCAACCTACACTACAGCTGTAGCAATGTCAGATCTTTTAATCCACTGCTCAGAGATGGGGATTGAACTCATGCCTCCACAGTAACCCAAACCACTGCAGTCGGATTCTTAGCCCAGTGCATCACAGTGGGAAATACAAGTGGGCTAATTTGTTAACATTAATAAATAACTAATATACACAGGTAATGCAATACAAGAAAGCAAATAAATAGCATTGTATATATTTATATGAGAATTTTTTTAAATTTTGAATCAATGAGCCAAAATGTTCAAGTCAAAAGCTGATAAAAGCAAAGTATCAGTAGCAATAAAAATATTATTAGATACGAGGCAAATAAATAGTAAAAAAAAAGAGATGATTAATAAAGCTGGTACTTTGAAATATATTAATTATCTAAACAATCTTTAAAAATTGCCTGGCAAAAAAAATGAAAGTACAGAATAAAAGGGGAAAATAATAAATCTTTACAGCTTGAAACATAATAAAGGAATATTATAAATATCAATACCTAAATAAATTTGAATTTAGAGAAAATGCATTAATTTACTGAAAAACACAGAATGCTACAAAATACATAAAGAAAAAGTGGAAATGCATTCAATTTTTTACCACTGAGAATGATGTTAGCTGTGAGTTTGTCATATATGGCCTTTATTATATCGAGGTAGGTTCCCTCAATGCTCACTTTCTGGAGAGTTTTATCATAACAAGGGTTGAATTTTGTCAAAAGCTTTCTCTGCATCTACTGAGACAACCATATAGTCTTTACTCTTCAGTTTGTTAATGTGGTATATCACACTGATTGACTTGTATATTTTGAAGAATCCTTGCATCCCTGATGTAAATCCACTTGATCATGGTATATGATCCTTTTAATGTATTGTATTCAGTTTGCTAATACTTTGTTGAAGATTTGTGTGTCCATATTCATCAATGATATTGGCCTGTGATTTTCTATTTTGTGTTGTCTTTGGTTTTGGTATAAAGGTGATGGTGGCTTCATAGAATGTTTGGAGATGTTTCTTCCTCTGCAATTTTTGGAAGAGTTTCAGAAGGATAGGTGTTAACTCTTCTCTAAATTTCAATAGAATTCGCCTGTAAAGTCATCTGGTCCTGGACTTTTTTTTTTCTTTTAAGTTTTAAAATCACAGTTCTATTTCAGTACTTGTGATTATTGGTCTATTCATATTTTCTATTACTTCCTGATTTGGTCTTGGAAGGATCTGAAGGTCTTTGAAGACTTTCTAAGAATTTGTCAAAGGAAACGATTAAAAAAATACACACAAAAAGACAACTCAGAAAATATGAGAAAATCTTTACAAACACAGTGACTGATAAGGGCAAAAGGAAAAAATGGGCAAAAAACCCAAAATATACAAAAATCTCACTTATTTTTATATCCAAAAAACAAATTCAATTCAAAAAATGGTCAAAAGATCTAACTAGATATTTCTCCAAAGACAGACAGATGGCCAAATAGCACATGAAAAGATGTTCAATAACACTATTACAGAAACACAAATCAAAACTACAGTGAGGTACCACCTCATACCAGTCAAAATAGCCATCATCAAAAAGTCTACAAACAATAAATGCTGGAGAAGTTGCAGAGAAAAGAGAACCTCCTATGCTGTTGGTAGAAATGTAAATTGGCACAACCACTATGGAGGATACTATGGAAGTTCCTTAAATAAACAAACCAAAAATTTTTATGGGCCCATAAAAGACTCAAAATTGCCAAAGCAATTCTGAGGAACAAAAACCAAGCAGGAGGCATAACTCTCCCAGACTTCAGGCAATATTACAAAGCTACAGTAATCAAGACAGTGTGGTACTGGTACTAAAACAGATGTAGAGACCAATAGAATAGAAAAGAGAACCCAGAAATAAACCCAGACACCTACAATCAATTCATCTTTGACAAAGGAATCAAGAATATGAAATGACAAAAAGTTTTTTCAGGAAGTGGTGCTGGGAAAACTGGACAGCTACATGCAAATCAGTGAAACTAGAACACACCCTCACACCATATACAAAAGTAAACTCAAAATAGCTTAAAGACTTAAAAATAGGACAAGACACCATAAAACTCCTAGAAGAAAATACAGGCAAAATATTCTCTGACATCAACCTTACAAATGTTTTCATAGGTCAGTCTCCCAAGGCAACAGAAATAAAAGCACAAATAAACCAGTGTAGCGTAATCAAACTGACAGCATTTGCAAAGCAAAGGAAACCATAAAAAAAAAAAGACAATCCATGGAATTGGAGAAAACAGTTTCAAATGATGAAACTGACAAGAGCTTAATCTCTAAAATTTACAAATTATACAACAACAAAAAAACCAACAACCCAATGGAAAAATGGGCAAAAGACCTGAATAGACATCTCTCCAAAGAAGATATACAGATGGCCAACAAGCACATGAAAAAAATGCTCAACATCACTGATTAGAGAAATGCAAATCAATTTCACCACACACCAGTCAGAAAGACCATCATTAATAAGTCCACAAGTAACAAATGCTGGAGAGTGTGTGGAGAAAAGGGAAGTCTCCTACACTATTGGTGGGACTGTAAATTGGTACAACCACTGTGGAGAACAGTATGGTGGTAGCTTGGAAAACTAAATACAGAATCTACCTTATGACCCAGCAATCCCACTCTTGGGCATATATCCAGACAAAACTTTCCTTGAAAAAGACACACCCATGTGTTCATTGCAACACTATTCACAATAGCCAAGACATGGAAACAACCTAAATGTCCACTGACAGATGAATGGATTGAGAAGAAGTGGTATATATACACAATAGAATACTACTCAGCCTTAAAAAAGAAACAAAATAATGCCATTTGTAGCAACATGGGTAGAACTAGACACTCTCATACTAAGTGAAGTAAATCAGAAAGAAAAAGACAAGTATCAAAGGATATCACTCATATCTGGAATCTAATATATGACACAAATGAAATTTTCCACAGAAAATAAATTCATGGACTTGGAGAACAGACTTGTGGTTACCATGGTGGGGGGGTGTGTGATAGACTAGGAGTCTGGGGTTAGTGGATACGAACTAATGCCTTTGGAATGGGTAAGCAATGAGATCCTGCCATATAGCACTGGGAAGTATATCTAGTCACTTATGATGGATCATGATGGAGGATAATGTAAGAAAAAGGATGTATATATGTATGTGTGATTGGGTCACTTTTCTGTACAGTAGAAAATTAACAGAACACTGTCAACCAATTATAATGGAAAAAATAAAATCATTTAAAAGTTAAATAAAATCTGGCTAAAAATAAGTGAAAAACTAAATACAGAACTACCATATAACCTAGCAACCCCAATCCTGGGCCTATATCCAGAGAAAACCATAATTCAAAAAGATATACCATCCCAATATTCACTACAGCACTACTTACAATAGATGGAAGTAACCTAAATGCCCATCAACAGAGGAGTGGATAAAGAAGACGTGGTACATATATACAATGAAACAATACTTGGCCAAAAAAAAAGAACAAAAATAAAGCCACTGGTAGCAATAGGGATAGACCTAGAGATTATCATATTAAGAGAAGCCAGACAAAAATAAATACCATATGAGATCATTAATATGTGGAATCTAATAAAAATGATACCAAAAAAAACTTACTCACAAAACAGAAACAGACTCAAAGATTTTAAAACAAAACTTAAGGTTACCAAAGGGGAAACGTGGTAGAAAGGGATCAATTATGAGGTTGGGATTAACATATATGCCAATATACATATATATGTAGAACTGATTCACATTGCTCTATATACCTGAAACTAACACAACAGTGTAAGTCAACTATAGTCCCATAAAAATTTTGAAAAATAGCTAAGCAACAAGGATATATTTTACAGCACTGGAAAATACAGTCATTGATTTGTAATAACTTTAAATGGGGTATAACCTATAACAATACTGAATTACTATGTTGTACACCTAAATCTAATATAATATTGTAAATCAACACTACCTCAATAAAAAATGTTATAGAGAAAAGAAAATAAAACAGCACTCCAACATGTTAAAAATGAAAATCTTGAATAGTCTCTTAAACACTACAGTGACTGGAATAAGGTTCAAATATATTCCGGTCTAGACAATATTTTGGATGTGTTTTTCCAAGATTTTTAGGAACCGTGTTTTGAAGGTTAGTATTTTTGTGTACTTACATAAGAAGTTATGAACCAGAAAAAGGGTGAAAGTTGATTAATTTTGCAAGGGTAAGATAAATTTCATTCAAAAACTTGATAGTCTCACTATAAATAAAGATTATGTGTTATCAAAAATCATTTATTATTGATTAATAATCAATATTTATCACATCAATATTAAATGTTCATAAATATATTCAATATTCCATAATTATTATAATTAATACATATCATGGATTTCATTAATCATTAACATATCAGTAATATGCTCCCAAAGATATTACTAAAAAGCTATTTGAAAAATCAGATTTTTTTGTTTTGTTTTTTATGGTTGCACCTGTGGCATATGGAAGTTCCTAGGCTAGGGTTCTGATCAGAGCTGCAGCAGCTGGCCTACACCACAGCCACAGAAACACTAGATCCAAGCCACATCTGCAAACTACTCTGCAGCTCATGGCAATGTCAGTTCCTTAGCCCACTCAGCAAGGCCAGGGATAGAACCTGCATCCTCGTGGATACTAGTCAGATTCTTAACTGATTGAGCCACAAGAGGAATTTCCTGGATGGATTTTTTAGAGGTGTTTAATAAGAAAACAGCAAAAATATTTTCATACTAGTTAAATCATCATTTTAAAGGTGCATATTATTAAAAGACATTTTAGAATAAAATATTAGAAGAGCTTTCAAATGGAAAAAATAATTTATGCCTTAAAGCAATGTGATTATGTTTACCTTTGGGAATACCTTCCCTAGGAAAATGAGTATATTTTTGTTATATAAAAGGAGGTATGGATATAGTTATAAGCGTATATCTCAATTTTATAATGTTATGATATCACAAATGGGAAATAAATTATAAGTTATCTTTAGTATTTTCAATTAACCATGTTGTATGTCAAACATTGAAATAAGCCTGGATCGGATCTGAAATTCTACATTAGCCCTTCCTACACAATCTTTCAGATATTTTTTCAGGGATAATGAGAGTGAAACTCATCATAATTATATCCTGAGATACCCGGGGTTTGTGACTATCTTTGTGTGGATGCTAGGGTCATAACACATGTATATTTTGGCTCTATATGGTTACATCAATAAATTGATTTGATGCATATCATTCTATGGCTAAATTTAATTTTTCTATTGTAGTTATTTAGATTTTATAAGGAGTACTTTTGTAGACATAAATCTTAGAAAAATTATCAACATCACATCATGTAATTATTTCCAGCAATTCCTTCATTACAGAAGTTTTAAATGGCTTTTTATCTTTTGAAAATTGAGACATGTCTTTAAAATAAGGGTACACAATGAAAAAATAACTTTGGGGGAATATATAAACAATATTTTTAATTTATCTACTATCTAGTCAAAAAATATTTAAAGAGTTTTATATGCAAGGTATGACTTTACAAATTGAAAAGTCAGTAGTTTACAAAAATAATCAAAGAAAAACCATTCCTACCTTCATTTTAATGGGAAGAGATAATTGTAAAAATGAAATATATAAACAAGGTATAACAAAATCAATAAATGAACACATAATATATTCAATGAGGAAAATAAAACACAAAAAGGATTAACTACTGTCAGGACAGGAAGTTCAGTAGAGTCGGGGGAGGCTCCATTGAGAAAGTGCCACTTGAAATGAAGACCGGGATTTCCAAGTTATTAAATAATCTGTAAATTTGAGGGAAGAGTATTCCAAACACAGAGTATGAAAATACCAGTGTTCTGGGAGAGAAGAACACCTAATATGTTTGAGATACTGTAACCAAAAAATCAAGGTCAATGGAAAGATACAAGGCAAGATATGGCCAGTGAGGAGTTGCTAGTAACTGAAATGTCAGCAGAAGGAGTGGGTTTTGAAGAAAGGTTCAGCAGTTTCTGGGACAAATTAAGTTTGTGATGCTCAGTAGCTACTCACACAAAAAGATTGAGCATGAGGTTGTTTATAGAAGTCTGGAGTTGAGAACTCAGGGTAGAAGTGAAATTTTGGATGTTTCAAAATACCAACTGTGTTGCATTTTGTCGGTACTGATCTAGCCCTGAGATGAAATATTAAATCTCAAAGAAAGCAGGTATAAGAAAAGTATTGAGAGGATGATAGGAAAGAAGCATGAGTGTTGTGGTTGAGCCAGAGGAAAAAAGTGTATCCAGGAGAAAGGGGTGATCAACAGAACAAATGCTGTTGTGAGGACTGAAAATTGATCAGTGGCCACAGCTGCCTGGAACCAGAGTCCCTTCCAGGCTTGGTGTATTTAAAGTTCATATTATTTAATAATATGAATCATTACATTTAAAATTAGGTACAATATTATGTATTATTTAGAGTGACAAAAGAGTTTATATCATATTAGAGGGCTTTTTTTTTTAGAGAAGTGGCACATACCATAAATATAAATTCAGAGAAAAATAATATAGTAATTTTATTAAGTAAAAACCTGACAAATCTATTTTTTTCTGTAAATGTTTGGCTGCATGCTCTTTGCTAATGTCTTTGTATGACTAGGATTTCACAGTATTATTTCTGAGGAGGAGTAAAAACATTAGTCTTTTCTCTAATTGGTGGTTTTTAATTTTTAATATCATTTGGAAAAGTTCCTTTCATGAATTTGGACAATAAAATTCGTAGGTTCCTGTGAAAATATAATGAGTTTGTGTATTAAACTTTGTACCAATCTTCTTGCTATCATTTAACATATTTCCTTTTTATGTGAATTTGTTCAGAACCAATAATTCTTAATATTAATTTGAAATTAAGGCAAAAAACAATTCAAATTAAATGAATTGGCACTATAGTTTATTAAGTAACCTAATGTTCAAATAAATTAGTATGTAATATACATTGAGTATTAATAAATATTTGAGGTTTTATCCCTGGATTTCCTATTTATTTAGTCATATTTAGTAAAAAGAGCTATAAATAATAGCACCACCATACTCTTCAAGATATGAGGTGTCAGATATAGTAAGATTAAATCCAACATGTGGAGATTCATTAAAATTTCATCTCAAACACAGATGTGTTTACTGCTTATATTATGACACTATGAACATGTGATTTCTGATAAATTGTTTTTCACAATTCACATAGGAAAAAGAAAATACAGTACATATATACTTATTTGCACTACATCATCAAGTATATTCCTTACAGATAAGAATATTCATTCTGACTAGGCATCTATAAGAACTAAAACATTGCTTGTGATTCTACACATCTGATGACTGGATACATTTGCACAGTTGAGCATCTGGTACTATATTTTCAAGATTTGTTACTCCTATGCTGCCTACATCCACATACCGGATGCTTAGGCTATACTCAACTGCACCTTCATGACACAATTTCAGGTGAATTTGCGCAATGAGTGGAGAGTATTCCTAGAAGATACTCCTATAGCACTTTAGCCAGAAATAACAAATACATACAGAATTATTATAAACAATATGAATCTATTCTAAAAAGCCAAAATTCAATGTCTCCAAATCAACTTGCCCTTGGCTGGATTCCCCAAATGCCCAACCATTGTCCTCTAACTCAAGGAGATATATGAAAAAGAAATACTGAAGTGGAAGAAGGACTGGTATTAACTATTTAGTGTAAAAATCCTTCAATTTTGCAAATTTTACTGAAAAACTTAAATTAGGGCCCTCCAAATTAGAGAGACAGGAGTGGCCATGAAAGAGAGAGGCTCCAGGCCTTAAGCATAATAAGGTTCACCATAAATCCACCTTGGTTTGGAATTTGATTAAAATGTTGATAGAACAATTTGGCAGAACAGTGAGAGGCAAAGCCAAACAGTAATGGGATTAAGAGTTTGGGAGGAAGAATTTGGCTGTCATAGTGGAGGAAGGCGCTGTAAACAGAACGTATTACATTAGAGATGCCTTTCAAGTAGTTTTAATTTTTTTGCAACAAATTCTGAGTGAAAACTAAATTACAAGATATTTTATTAAGATAATATCTTAAATGTTGAACGGAAGGGAGAAAATACAGTTTGACAAAATAAATTAGGAAATAATCTGTGTTCATTCAACAGGCAAAGTAATAGGAATTACGGTAGGCACTAGACTTCAAATTCCTACAACTGTCATTCTATTTATTCAAATACACTGACTGAGCATCTTCACACAACGTAATATAAGCAGATTTGCCGTATGTATCTAATGGCTACAGTAGGCACTAGAGAGAATGATGCCTAGATCGCCATGATCTGTGCCCTACTGAATCTTATGTTCTATTGGATGAGATACAGGTGAGTCAGGTACAGTAGTACACAACACATTAGGGTTTATAATAAATTATATGGGAGACATAAACTGTATACCAGGATAGAGAAACAGAGTAATTAGTTGTGGTAGTGGAGAGTACATTAAGTTAGTGATTGATATATTATGAAAGGTCTATCTCATGACGTGGTATTTGAGCTTAAATATGAAGGATGAAAGGAGTCATCAAAGGGAAAATCCACAGAGGCACATGAAAAAAAGACATACACATGCGGAGGCTCCATGGTAAGAAGAGTATGATTTGCATTGTCAGAAAGAAGTGAAAAACAATAACTGTAACCAGGATATTAATAATCACACCAGGGATTTCCCACTGTGGCTCCGTGGTAACATCCCAAATAGTAACTATGAGAATGTGGGTTTGATCCGTGGTCTTGCTTAGTGGGTTAGGGATCCAGCATTGCTGTGAGTTGTGGTATTAGTTTGCAGACACAGCCCAGATCTGTCTTGCTGTGGCTATGGTGTAGGCAGGCAGCTACAGCTCCTATTCAACCACTAGCCTGGGAACTTCCATATGCCCTGGGTGCAGCCTTAAAAAGCCAAAAAAAAAAAAATTGTCATACCAGACTGGACCCTGTCCTTCATCCTCCAAGTCCTCAAGTCTATACTGTCTAATAGTAGCTAATAGTCCCATGCAACCATGCAAAATTAAAATTAACTGAAATACAATAATTATTGAGTTCCTCAGTTTTACTAGTTCTATTTTAAGTTCTCAATAGTCGTATGTGTCTAATGGCTACTTTATTAGACAGTGTGAGTAGAGAGTACTTTCTCCACAGAAAATTCTACTCGGAGAGCAGTGTATAAAGGATAGGCTGCTTTATAATTCTGGAATATATTTGATCAAATTACATTTACAGAATGAAAAATACCTCTTACACTCTCCATATATTAATGCTTTATTTGCACCTATAGAAAGAGATAACTTAGGGAGTTCCCATTGCGGCTCAGCGGTAATGAATCCAACTAGTATCCATGAAGACGCAGGTTCAATCCCCGACTTCACTCAGTGGGTTAATGATCGCGTTGCTGTGAACTGTGATATAGGTCACAGACACAGCTCGGATCCTGCATTGTTGTGGCTATGGTGATGGGCTGGCAGCTGCAGCTCCGATTCAACCCCTGGCCTGGAACTTCCGCATGTCGCAGGTGTGGCCCTAAAAAGACAAAAGAAAAAAGAAAGAGATAACTTAAAATAATGTGTTACTAATTAATGATAAGGTCTTTATTTCTTCTTGATAAATTGTTCACATTTGAACAAATAGAACATAAAATACTTCTTATTCACTGGAATTTGCTTTAGACTATAAAATAACAGCAGTATCTTCTTACAGATTCTGTTCACATGAGAGTATGAAAGTATTATTGACCATAACTTATTTTCGTCACCAACAGGGCAAAAAATGAAGTTAGAGTATAATTTGATACCTGAGAAGTATGTCATATACTTCCATTCCTCACACACCCCAAACATGATTTTTTATAGTAAAGAACTGCTGAAAGAGTTCCCATTATGGCTCAGCAGTTAACAAACCCAACTAGCATCCATGAGGAGGCGGGTTCAATCCCTGGCCTCCCTCAATGGATTAAGGATCTGTCCTTGCCGTGAGCTGTGGTGTAGGTCACAGATGGGGCTCGGACCTGGTGTTGCTATGGTTCTGGAATGAACTGGCTGCTACAGCTCCAATTTGATCCCTGGCCTAGGAACCTCCATATGCCATGGGTGCAGCCCTAAAAAGACAAAAAAATAAATAAATAAATAACTGCTGGAACTACTAGAAATAGAGTTGAATCCCACAAAAATCATGCATTAATGTTCCAAAAGAGAAAAAAAGATGGAAAACAAACTTTACATTTTTTTTAATTTTTTATTAAAGTATAATTAATTCACAATACATGATGATCTCACCCCAACTTGTACACTCTCACCATTTTTTTTTTAAAATAAGATCTGGCCCAGAGAAGGAAATCACTCTTGTTTAGGCAAAGTTCATGATTTTTCTTTCATCTCTATCCTCTCTCTTGTTGCCCTCAGCAAGGATCCCTTCATCTTCTTTCTCTTAGCATTTTATTTGCTACTTTTGAACTCTGATGTATGCCAATTTCACACTTTTCTGCTTGTTTTGTGCTGTTGTCTCCACTTGGCTTAAAAGTTAACATTTTTATGGCTATGCATCAATTAAAGTTGCCATCAGCATTTAAGATTTTCAATTTTCTGGTCTATTCTCACATTCTCATTGTTATCTCCATCTCCAATAGAGGTTTTTCACTTATTTTCCCACATCTGATGAATGTCTCTGTGTACTTTTAATAGCCTTATCTTCTGTTCTAATGCTGTGTCCACTCACTGTCTGCCAAAGGATTTCTAGCACAGACTCCTCCGTTAAGTACGTCACAAAACCAGTACCGCACACTACAAGCAAGGATGTTCATGGCCTCATCTTGATGAGAAGGATTTCTTTTTTGAGGAGGGGGCACAGTATTATAGAGTTTACATACATATATTTTCTGTAAAATACTCACTATAAAAGGACAATGCCTTTTAAATTTGAGGTTATTTCAAATTTTTGCCATATACCTAGAAACTTAATAAGTATCTCTTGAATGTATAAAATGGATGTGGAGTCATAAATTTGGGGAATAAAATGAAGATTATAAATGTTTAGAAATTTATAATATGCAAAGTAAAAGGCCTGAATTAGCCAAGTAACTGAGGGGAGAAATAATTTAAAAAATTTTTATTGTAGTTGATTTATAATGTTCTGACAATTTCTGCTGTACAGCAAAGTGACCCAGTTACACACACACAAACACACATATATATACACATTCTTTTCTCACAGTATCCACCAACATGTTCCATCAAAAGTGATTGGATATAGTTCCCCGTGCTATTCAGCAGGACTTAATTGCTTATTCACTCCAAAGGGAATAGTTTGTATCTACCAACCCCAAATTCCAGTCCATCCCACACTCTCACCCTCCACCTTGACAACCACAAGTCCATTCTCCATGTCCATGAGTTTGTTTCTGTTCTGTAAATAGGTTCATTTGTGCCATATTTTAGATTCCACATATAAGTGATATCATATGGTATGTCTTTCTCTTTCTGACTTACTTCACTTAGTGTGAGAGTCTCTAGTTCGATCCATGTTGCTATAAATGGCATTATTTTCTTATTTTTATATCTGAGTAGTATTCTGTTGTATTTATATATATCACATCTTAATCCATTCATCTGTTGATGGACATTTAGGTTGTTGTGAATAGTGCTGCAATGATCATAGGGGTTAATGTATGTTTTTCAAAGGTTTGTCTAGAAATATGCCCAGGAGTGGTATTGCTGGATAATATGGTAGTTCTATATTTAGTTTTCCTAAGTAACTCCAGCCTGTTTTCCATACTGTTTGTACTGATTTACATTCCCACCAACAGTGTAGGAGGGTTCCCTTTTCTCCATACCCTCTCCAGCATTTGTTCTTTGTAGACTTATTAATGATAGCCATTCTTGCTGATGTTAGGTGGTATCTCATTGCAGTTTGATTTGCATTTCATTAATAATTAGTGATGTTGAGCATTTTTTCATGTGCTTTTTGGCCATATCTATGCCTTCTTGGGAGAAATGTCTATTTATATCTTCTTCCCATTTTCAATTGGATTTTTTTTGTTGTTGAGTTGTGTGAGTTGTTTGCATATTTTTAGATTAAATCCTTGTTGGTTGCATCATTTGAAACTCTTTCCTCCCATTCTGTACGTTGTCTTTTTTTTTTTCTTTTTTATGGTTTCCTTTGCTATGCAAAAGCTTGTCAGTTTGATTAGATCTCATTGGTTTATTTTTGGTTTTATTTCTATTGCTTTGGGAGACTGACCTAACAAAATATTTGCATGGTTGATGTAAGAGAATGTTTTGCCTATGTTCTCTTCTAGGAGTTTGATGGTGTCTTGTCCTATGTTTAAGTCTTCAAGTCATTTTGAGTTGATTTTTGTGCATGGTGTGAGGGTGTATTCTAGTTTCACTGGTTTACACACGCAGCTGTCCAGTCTTCCCAGCACCATTATCGGAAGAGACTGCCTTTTTCCCATTATATTCTTGCCTCCTTTGTTGAAGATTAATTGACCATAGGTGTCTGGGTTTATTTCTGGGTTCTCTATTCTGTTCCATTGGTCTGTATGTCTGTTTTTGTACCAGTACCACACTGTCTTGATTACAATAGCTTTGTAATATTGTCTGAAATTTGGGAAAGTTATGCCTCCTGCTTGTTTTGTGGTTCCATATAAACTTTTGGATCATTTTAGTTCTGTGAAAAATGTCATGGGTAATTTGAAAGGAATTGCATTAAATTTGTATATTGCTTTGAGTAATTTGGCCATTTTAACAATATTAATTGTTCCAAGCCAGTAGCATGGGATATCTTTCCATTTCTCTGACTCCTCTTTAGTTTCCTTAATTGCTATTTTGTAGTTCTAACCATATAACTCTTTTTTACTTATTTGGTCAGGTTTATTCCTAGGTATTTAATTTTGGAGTTTGGGATTTTAGAAGGTAATTTTTTATATTCCTTTCCTAATATTTCATTGTTAGTATATAGAAATCAACTGATTTCTGAATGTTAATGTTGTATCCTGCTACTTTTCTGAATTCATTGATCAGTTTGAGTAGTTTTTGGGTGGAATCCTTAGGATTTTTTATATACAGTATCTTATCATTTGCATAGAGTGTAAATTTTATCTCCTCTCTTCCAATTTGGATATCTTTTATTTATGTTGTGTGTCTGATTGCTGTGGCTAGGACTTCCAATATTACGTTGAATAAAAGTGGTGAGAGTGGGCATCCTTGTCTTGATCCAGATTTTAGCAGAAAGGCTTTCAGCTTTTCTCTGCTGAGTACTGTATTGGTTGTGGGTTTGTCATAAATGAATTTGATTATGCTAAGGTATGTTCCCTCTATACCCACTTCTGTGGAGGTTTTTGTTTTTGTTTTTGTTTTGTCTTTTAGAGCCACACCCACAGCATATGGAGATTCCCAGGCTAGGAATCAAATCAGAGCTATAGCCGCTGGCCTACTCCACAGCCACAGCAACTCCAGATCTGAGCCACATCTGCAGATCCACACCACATCTGTGACCTATCCCCCAGCTCATGGCATCGCCGGATCCTTAACCCACTGAGCAAGGCCACGGATTGAACCCACATCCTCCTGGCTGCTAGTCGGGTTTGTTAACTGCTAAGCTACGAAGGGAACTCCTAGTAAGTTTTTATCATGAATGGATGTTGGATTTTTTCAAATGTTTTTTCTGCATCTATTGAGATGACCATGTGGTTTTTAACTTTTCTTTTGTTAATGTGGTGTATGACGTTATTGATTTGCATACATTGAGCCATCCTTATGAATTTGGGATGAATCCCCCTTGGTCATGGTGTATGATCGTTTTTATACACTGTTGGATAATTTATTTAAAAATAGGTAATGAGGCACCTTTCTTTTTTGTAGTAGTATCTAAGTAGTTTTTTTTTTCATTAATTTACTTTGTTATATAATTATTTGCTAAATAAAATATTCTAACATTTAAATTGTTCCATCATTTTTCTATATAGGAACAGTCATTTTCTATTAATTGGTACTAGCAATATACTAGCAATATAATCCATGTTATGTATAAAGTATTGCATATTTTTCTTTGGTTAATATGTTTTAAATTTTCTCACCTTTGGTCAAAAAACATCATCTGATTTAGAATTAATGCAATATGTGTTAATCTGTATTATATATGCATACACAATGCATACTATTATCTTGTATTGTGCAATATTTAAATACTAATATTCTGAAGTTTCTATAGAAGTCCATATCTTAGACAAAATTGCATGCCTATAATCAAAAGTTTATATTGGGAGGTCCATTGTGGCTCAGCAGGTTAAGAATCTGACTAGTATCCATGAGGGAATGGGTTATATTCCTGTGCTTGCTCAGTGGGTTAAGGTTCCAGAGTTGCCACAACCCATGGTGTAGGTTGCAGATGCAGCTTGGATCTGGCGTTGCTGTGGCTATGTTGTAGACCAGCAGCTAAAGCTCCTATTCAACACCTAGCCTGGGAAATTCCATATGCTGCAGGTGTAGCCCTAAAATATATATATATATATTTTATATATATTTATATTAATGTGTGTATATATATATATATACACACATTAATTTTCTTCCATTGTCAGTAATAAATGTTACAAACACAATAATAAAATTTTAATATCAGAGATTAATTGAAATACATAAAAGTAACAAACAATATTACTTCTGATATATTTTTTAGCAGTTGTATTGAAACATTTAGAAAGTGTATTAACAATGCATACTATATGATCAGCTTTTTGTCAATGGCTATTATTTTCAATATGTTTATCTTGTTTTTTACCTGCAATGTTATTTGATAAATAGATACTCTGTGACAGTGTGTAACTTAATGGAAGAGGTAACTTACAAATATAAATGGAAATAAAATTTATTAGACAACCAGAAAAGATCATCATTATGAACAGATAAAATGCCAAATCATCAGTTTTCTTTTCATCTTACTTCATCATTTCTCTTGCATCTTTATTTATATCTCAGAGATAAAATTCCTTGAATAAAAAGTTTTACATTTCTTTTTATCTCCAGTAATTGCCTTAGCAAATTAGAAAATCTAGATGTTCTAATAATGTTTATCTCCTCTGCTTTGGTTAACCCTGGACCAGTTGATAAACATAAACTTGACAAATTCAAAAATGTAAAAATTAGGATGCCTTCAGCTTCAGGTAGACGTCTCAGGTTCTTAACTTTCAAAAACTCTGTCCTATATTCACCTCATACTTCATCCACTCCTATGGTTGTATCTCACAATCTTTTCCTAACCAGTAATTACCTCAATACCAAATCCCTTAATCAACTATTCTGTTCAACTGTATTCATTTCAAGTCTAATTATGGTAAAATTTTCCCACCCCACCAAGATGTCCAATCCTATGAGTCTGACATCATTTACATTTCTGTAACTCACAACAACTGCCTTTCTCATTACTTCCTAGTGCAACTGAGTCCATGATCCAGCAAAATAATTAATTGATCATATATATCATCAACTCCCTTGCCTTACTTTTTCCCAAGATTACCAGCAAAACCCTAACTGTACTTAAATTCAACTATGCCTACTTTATTGCTGTTCTAGAGAGGTTTCTCAAAGGCGACAGAATTCACATAGTGATGCTGACTGGATTCACTCTAAATTTTTAACCACAAATCTTAAATCTTTGCTGTCTGATCTGCTGTACTTCTCTTGTGAATTCTTTATCCCACTTGCAAATAAGTCTTCCACATCTCCTCTTTCTCCTTGGGGCTTTCTCCACCTTCACCATCTCCTGATTACCTCTGAGTTCACTAAGAGATTATAATCAATCAGAAGAAGATTTTATTTCCCTCTCAAACTGTCTCCACCTAAAAGCACATACTCTGTCTTCCCTCTTGGTTTAACAGCTTCTTTTCTTTTCTTTTCTTTTCTTTTCTTGTGTGTGTGTGTGTGTGTGTGTGTGTGTGTGTGTTTTCTAGGGCCATTCCTGCAGCATATGGAGATTCCCAGGCTAGGGGTCTAATCAGAGCTGTAGCCGCTGGCCTACACCAGAGCCACAACAACACAGGATCCGAGCCGCGTCTGCAACCTACACCACAGCTCAAGGCAACACCGGATCCTTAACACACTGAGCAAGACCAGGAATCAAACCCACAACCTCATGGTCCCTAGTCAGATTCGTTAACCACTGAGCCATGACAGGAACTCCTTAACAGTTTCTATATAAGGCAATCTTTTCTCTGGCGCAATCAAAAGAATTCTACTCAAAGACCATGTTCTAGAAATTATTCCCATCCTCTGGCATAGAATTAACATTCATCTCTACTGGAGCATGTTCATCAAAATAAAAAGCTGCTGCAGAAGCTCTTTCTTCAAAAAAAAAAAAAAAATCTAAGGTCAATTTCTTTGATTATTGTATATAAAAACGCTCAGACGTGTCAAACCCAAGCTACTGGTCTCACTTCATCTATTATTTCCTTAATCTACTTCCAACAGTCTAATATTCTCATGTCTCTACTGAAAATACTCCCATTGATTTCATTGATATCTATATTGTCATGCTGAATGGTCTTTACCTTATTCCTAATTGATTTCTGAGCAATATTTGATTAAACTGAGCTTACCATCCCTCCTGAAGCGCTTTACTCATCTGGATCCTGGAAAATCACAATTTTTCAATACTTATTTTTCTACCTACCTGGTTTTTTGTTGTTTGTTTTTGCTTTTTTATAGTTTTTTGCTTTTTTATAGTTTTGCTTTTTTTGTTTTTTTTTTAATAGGTTTTTTTTTGTGGCTTCTTTGATGGATGTGCTCCCTTTTCCTTTTTTTTTTATTATAGTTGATTTACAATGTTCAGACAATTTATGCTGTACAGCAAAGTGACCCACTTATACATATATATATATATACACATTTTTTTTCACATTATCCTCCATTATGTTCTATCACAAGTGATTAAATATAGCTTCCTATGCTATACAGCAGAACCTCATTGCTGAACCACCCCACATGCAATAGTTTGCATCCACTTAACCCAATTCCCAGTCCATCCCACTCTCTGCCCCCGGCAACCACAGTCTGTTCTCCATGTCCGTGAGTTTGTTTCTTTTCTGTGAGTAGGTTCATTTGTGCCATATGTTGGATTTCAGATATAAGTGATATCGTATGGTATTTTTCTTTGTCTTTCTATTTTAATTTTTATTTTTGGGAAATATCCTTCCCCTTTATTCAAATAATCCCATCCTTTTTTTCAAATGATATCACAGAGAAACCTTCCAAGTACTCTATCTAAAATATCACGTTTTCAAGTTTCCATTTCCTTAATCTACTTTACTTTCTTTGGTTTCTTCATAGCTTTTTATCATTGTCTGGGCTTATATTTCACATTTATTTATATGTTTTATGTCTATTATCAGTATCCTGAAATTGTAAACACCACAAAGTCACAGAATTCACCTCCAGCACAGTTCAAGTAGGTACAAGGTACATGCTCAATAAGTACTCCTGATAAACTAATTGGAAATGGCCTTAACCCATAAAGTACATTTTTATTACCTTTCTGAATTTTTTGAGGTCTATGAAAAGTTGGCCTATGGTTTGTATTACTTTGGCTTTGGTCAAGGAAGTAGAATTACTATGAACGATATTGAATAAAATATTTAGTTTTGAGATTAGAATTCTGCATTTATGAGAGCAGTTGGTCCTCTTTCTTTTATATCCTCAGTATCCCTGCATGTGGTCTGTGTGGGTCAATTTAGGGTTTCTCAGAGAATTGCGACTTTAACTATGTAGGACTTCTTATTTTGCCAACTTAGATTTCTGAAGCAAGTGTCCTAGTAAACCAGGCAGAAGTTGAACTCTGTTTTATGATATAGCCTCTAAAACATTTACTTTCTGCCGAGACCACCTCAGCAGGTGAGGGCTGAAGAATGGGTGCTGTGAAACTTAAGAAAAAGCTAACATAAAACAAGACAGAGACATTTACCTTAATTAAAGGTGGGAACCAGGGGACTCAAGGTCTCAGGGACCAAGAGCGCTGCCTTAAGAAACCACACTGTTTTTATTGTGCTCTTCAGGATCATGTCAAGTGAGGAGGGGGCTATAGGTGCAGGATGTAGTTTTTTATTTTTTTAACAGTCACATAGCTGGTAGCTGGTTAAGCTTTTACTCTGACCTTTAGGCATTTAACAATCATTAGCATTGAGGAAATTTGGCATCAGCTATCTATGCATAGCATCTAGAGAATCACCATTGTGCTTCTGCAGATGTCATGCCAATCTGCAGGAACCAGGCATTCCGTGCCTAGGTTTGCACCTCTTTCTCCTTGCTGATGCATAACGACCCCTCATAAACCCCTTAGGGCAATGAGACTCATCTTCCTCTTATTCTTAAGAGGACATATCATGCTGTGCAAATAGAGTGCCTATCTGCACAGGTCCGGCATGCCTAGACCAAAGTATTATGTCCTCATTCAGCTGACCACATGAATGACATGCCTTTTGGTCTTTGTTCTTGAGAGTAAGTTATTTACCAGCACTGTGACTGTTTTCCAAGCAGAAATATGGGGTAAAGTAAAGCAGGACAAAATGGAGTTTTTAGCATAGAAAATAGAAACAGAGTGGCTAAGAAAAGATCGTAGGAACATGTCTCCTGACAACCTTCCTTCTGTTCTTTTCTATTGGTTACAAGTAGGCCATAGGCTACCCTAGATACAAGTGGAAGGGAATCAAACTCCCTATTAGAGGGTAGTGGTAAAGTCACATTGTAGAACACTATGTGGGTCCACGTATATGGTTGCACTCTTTTTTTTTTTTTTGTCTTTTTAGGGCTGCACCCACAGCATATGGAGGTTCCCAGGCTAGGGGTCTAATCAGAGCTGTTGCCGCTGGCCTACACCAGAGCCACTGCAACACCAGGTCCAAGCCATGTCTGTAACCTACACCACAGCTCACGGCAATGCCGGATCCTTAACCCACTGAGCAAGGCCAGGGATCGAACCACAACCTCATGGTTCCTTGTCGGGTTTGTTTCCATTACCTGAACTCCTGCACTCATCTTTAGAAAATATGATTTTCTACCATTCACCCTCTAGCCACCATAATCACATCCTCCACACATGCAATACACACTCATTTCTTCCCCAAGTCCATTAAAGTCTCAACCTATTAAGGAATCAGCTTGAAGTCCAGAAGTCATCTTCTAAATTGAGTTTGAATGACCATGAGCTCCTCTGGTATAGTTCTAACTTTATCAGTTTTCTTATTTAGAACATCTGGGAACTAAAGAGACAGGTTATCTCTCCCCTCAACACACACACTTGCACACACACACCCACACACACACACACATAAATTCAACAGTGTGACAAGGACAGGATGACCACTATAGATATACCATTCAAATAGAAGAAAATGAAAGGCACATGGCAATGTCCTCAGCGCTGAAATCCAGCAGGTCACAAGTTGCCAATGTCTTGATCAGGGCTTGATTGCCCTGATTTGGTAATTTATATTGTGAATATTGGCTCTGTCTCTATACTTTTGATTCCACCTTGTAAATGATCCTTTCTTTTTCATAAGAAAACTTACTTTGCAACTGAGTAGATGTCTCAACATTCTTCCTGCCAATTCAAGTTTGTGGATACAAAGGCCTCTTTTCATTTTGTGTGTTTTCTGTTGCTTAATAGTTCAAGTTGTAGGTAAATTAAACCAGGAAAAAAAAAATCTTAAAAATGTGTGGGCTTTTTCATGCACTGTATTAGAGAATATTCAACTTGAAAAAAAGGAACTACCAATAATCTTTTTGAGTCAAATCCTTCTTTATTTTAGGTTCTGGGTGAGGCTGGTATACAACAATGTTTTTAATTGTTTTGTAATCTCCATTGTTTAGGTGAAAGGGTCTTGAAGGCAGGCCCTTAAGATCCCCTGAAGGACTTTAGTCTATTTGAAACTATGAGTCATTGGTGTAAATCTTTCTGAAATCTAAACAAAGAATTTTACAATCCCACTCTGGTTTTGAGTTTTGTTTTCAAACTCTTAGCTGGCTAAAAAGATTCTTCTGAGCCTTTTACCTTTCTGCTAAATTTTATTCTTTGATACATCTCTTCCCTTACTCATTTTGTTGTAAACTTCCTCTGAGGTTGTCCTCAACATTCGGTCTAGAAGTGCCCCAATCAAGATCATCAAGTTATTAGATATATTTTCTACTTCCCATGTTAGCACAGGTGATAGTTTAGCTGCATTTTCTGGCACTATAACATGAGTCTCCTTTCTACCATCTTCCAATAACAACTTCTTCACTCTTCTTTAATGCCTTTATAACAACGCCTGAAGGTCTTTTAAACTTCTACATTTACTCTGATTAAGGCTATACCTGCTTCAATTAACCATTCCCTGAAAGGTCTTTCAGCTTTGTCCTTTCATTCAAAAGCCAAGACCACATTCTTTTGGTTGTTATTAAGTGTATATAAAAACATACCCTTTCCTGTGATTAATTTAGATTTAAGTATGAGAACCAATTCCTGCCAATGAACTGGAGATCTCTGCCAGCTGGATAGAGAAAAAGTTCTGTTATTTTTTTCAATTTTATTAAGGGAAAAAAGGCATCAGATTCATTTTTCTGCTGAATATTTTAATGAAAAATGGACTACATTTTGAAGGAAAATTGGCTTGGATGAACCGACTGATAATACAGGATATAAATCTTGACCATACTCACCACAGATCTCTGACTATATGTATAAAAGGGATAATGATTCCATACAAATAGGTCCTTCATGAGGAATAAAGAAGATGTTTTCAGGAGCTTTCCCAACAAATTTCATCTGCTTAAAAGATTAGAGTCCTCTCTTACTTTAATTAAAACAAACTTCATTTTGCTTTAACTGTGGTTGAAGTTACTTAGACCTTCACATGGAGTTGAGTTTACCTGTGGGAAATGTTCTTGGTACAAAAGACAGAAGAATTTATGCTTCATTTATATTCCATAACAATATACTTAAATACTTTAAAAAAAACTAGGTATGCCTATCTGTCAATTGTCCTCTATTAATAGCTGAGGGATCATAAAATAACTTACAAAGTTACAAAATATAAAGTGTCAAGAGTGAGGGAGTTTTGCCATCCATTGAATTGAAATGCCCTTGAATAAATATTTTTAAATTACTAAAAATAGGCCCCCAAATGTATAATATTTAAGTTAATTTCATCTTACATGAAGAAAGCAAGTAAGGTGAGAAGGAAGGTATATAGGACACATTTCTACTGCATATTTTTTCAGTTCAGCATTTCCTAAAGCCATTACAAGGATCATCAGCTTTTCTCAGGTTTAGCCTGACTATACTTCCACCAAGTTGTGCCATATATTTCTCACTCTCACCTCCAGATCTTTTAACACTTCAGTACGGGATAAAAGCCCCAGTTAACCACACGTTGCTGACCAAAGTGATCATGTACCCTTGTATTAAATTTCCATTATTATTGGAGTTCCTGTCATGGCTCAGTGGTTAATGAATCTGACTAGGAACCATGAGGTTTCAGGCTTGTTCAGTTGGTTAAAGATCCAGCATTGCCATGAGCTGTGGTGTATGTAGGTGGCAAACAAGGCTCAGATCCCGTGTTGCTGTGTCTGTGGTGTAGGCTGGCGGCTGCAGCTCAATTAGACCCCTAGCCTGGGAACCTCCATATGCTGTGGGAGCGGCCCTAGAAAAGGCAAAAAGACAAAAATAAAATAAAATAAAATAAAAATAAATTTCCATTATTATCACTTTAATATATACTTTACTTTTTTACAGCACTTTTAGATTCATGTCAAAATTGAATGCAAAATATAGAGTTATAAACTACCTGAAACCACACAGGTGCAGCCTCCCACACTATTAACATGTCTTACTATACTGGTACATTTGTTACAATCGATGAACTTACATTGAACTATCCTCATCATGCAAAGTCCATAGTTTATAATAGGGTTCACTCCTGGTGTCACACATTCTACAATGACAATAGAAAACATAGGAAATAGTTCTACTGCCTTAAAATCTTCTGTGCTCCATTGCTGTCTCCCCTCTCCACTGACTCCTGGCAACCACTGATATTTTTACTGACTCCATAGTTTTGTCTTTTCCAGAATGTCACTCAGAATGTCATTCTTAAAAGAATGAAGTTGGAATAATATAGTATATAGCCTTTAAAGATAAGCTTCTTTCAGAGCAATATGCATCTAAATTTCCTCCATGTCTTTCCATGTCTTGGTAGCTGATTTTGTTTCGGTGCTGAATAATATTCCATTGTATATCACATTGTATTGTAATATTCCATTTGGTTATACCAAAATATATTTACTCATTCATCAACTGAAGAACAACTTGGCCACTTCCAAATTTTGTCAATATGAACAAATCTTCAATAAATAACTATGTGTATATTTGTCTGGACACAAGTTTTCATTTCATTTGAGTATCATCTGTATTTTCCTTTACTGTCATCCTCTCTTTATCCTTGTCATAAATACGCAAAATAAACTACATAATACTACATAAACTATGTTCAGAATTTTTTATTGTGCTGTTTTCCAAGAGGCCCCTGGGTAAAATAGCTGGTATTAGAAGTGGCTATTGAAAGCAGACCCTCAGAATGGAATTCTGGAACTTAACTAGCAATTCCATCTATTGCCAATGGTAAATGGTGTGGTGGTCACCTCTGACACAAAGGAATGTCACAATCACGACTACATTCCTGTGAGGCACACTGGGATGAGTTGCAGGCAGAAAGTAAGCAGATGCAGAAGCATCATAGTTACTAAGACTATAGCACTGGCTATGCATTGGAAAGAGATTTAGGTGGAAAGTGAAACATTGATTTACATAATAACAGGGGCATCTGAACATATGGGGGACTGGTAATAACAAGAATTGCGACTTGATTGGCTTTTTAAAAAGACTTTAGAGAGCATAAAAAAATAAATCCAGGCTAGCCTACTGTCAATTAAAAGAATTCCGTAAAAATCAAAATGCCCCTATGAGAGCATGTAAAAAGAACTTAATGACTGCAGCTGCAAAACAGACTACTGAAAATCAAGATCAGGATTTAATTATGAGGTCAAATGACTATACGGGTGCTAACATGTTGTCTATCCCTAAATCAGGGCAGTGAGTAAAAACTAGTGGAACTTGGGGTAAGGGTAGGAACATTTGAGTGTGTGCACTTAAGAAACATAAATCTTGAAATTCCTTGACTTACTTGAAAATTAACATGAAAAAAATATTTCTCTCATCTCCTTAACCACTTTTTTTTCTTTCTTTCTTTTTTTTCTGGAAGTTCCCAGGCCAGGACTGAACCCGCACCATGGCAGCAACCCAAAGCACAGCAGTGAATAAGTGGATCTTTAACCCACTGCACCATAAGAGAATTCCTCCTTAACCACACTTTACTTCAAATGTTATTCTGGCCATCAGCTTCCAGCAACTGAAATACAGAGCATTTCATCTAGATGAACCAGTTATCTGTCTGAAATCTTCTCTGACCACAAAGAATTGGTCTCCTACAGGAAACACTGGGGATTTGAGTTTGCAAACTAACAACTGTAGAGATTTAACTCCTCATTCGCAACTCCTGATCAACGGCCACGGGAGTCAGTGGGCAAAGTGTTCTTTCAAAAATGCTCTGCTCTTCTGAACTTTGGACTACTCTGGACTATTCTGAATTTCATTCTACAAGGCTTCTTGAAAGATACCAGATGGACTGAGCCCCAGCTACCCATTTTGATGCACCAGCTTTGATAACACTTGTATTGACTATTTTCTGTCTGATATTCCCTTAGTCCCCCATTCCTGGTCTCTAGACTTTACAAAGTAAACAATTTATATCAAGTCTTCAGCTCAGGTTTTGAGTTTCTAGGAGAACCCAGGAAAAGACCCAAATCAAACATTAGAGACATGTTTATTGTTCAATGAATCTATCAATAACAGGAATTTATTCACTATTCAAAGAAAACAGTAACTCAGCTTTATAAACCGAGGAATGTTTGTCTCTCTTTTTTACCATGGTTCATATATTTGGTGCTTTATTTGTCAAATAAAAATAAATTGCTTTGGCCTCTAGGGCCCCATTTAATTATTACAGCCCCTAGATAAAGTCTATGCCTGTTTGCTCAGTAAGCAAAATTTTAGAAGCTGCTCCTAATAAAGTTATTCTTTGCCTCATCGATTTGTATTGTAAACTGTTTCTGCAAGTTAAATTTACCAAAATGCTAGATTTTCTTTAACATAAAGACAAGTTTTATATTTTAAGAGAAAACTAGATAAATTGAAAATGATCCTAAGAAAAGAAACAGCAATAATTAACTGAATGGAAAATGGAATATAGAGTAAAGGGACAATTTTTGCATCTCCAAGACAACAAATACTGGTTAAGATCTACTTTGTTTTCAAAAATACATATATCAGAGAGAGACAAGATGGCGGAGGAGTAGAGGGACACGCTTGCCCTCCCCCACAAACACAACAAAAAAAAGCACATCTACAGAATAAATGACTCGCTCAGAACAGCAACCAATCGCTGGCAGAAGAACCTAAACTCCAATAACGGCAAGAAGTTCATGACATTATGGTGCAGAACGGGAGAAAAGAGGAAGGTGAGAGAAGGTGAATCCGAGCGGGACGGGCGCTCCCGAAAGGGAACTGCGGAGGAGAAAGGGATCCCGCACCCTGGAAAGTCACCTACATGGGGGAAAGATCAAACGAACCGGAGGAATCTCCAGATGCAAAGAAGAGTGTAGCAGTAAGTTGGAGTACAGAAAAGCCGATCAAGAACCGAAGGGACCGTCTGAACTACGGGCACAGTCACCAAAAATTGAGACGCCTGGGTCGGGGCTGGGCACCGAGACCTCGCCTCCGAGAGTTGGTCGCTGGGAAAGGGCCAGGGGACGCCTGGGTGGGGGCTGGGCACCGAGACGTAGGCTCCAGAAGTTAGTCCCCGGGCTGGGGGGGCGGGGCGGAGCGGAAACTGCTTGGGAGATCTAGAAACCATTTGACGGGGCAGAGACTGCCTGGGAGACTAGAAAACAAAGCTGTTGCAGAGGAAGGGAGCAATACTCTAGGGGCGGGGAAGTGGAAAGCCGCATCAGAGGGAACCTGGGAAAAGAGCCTGGTCTGCGCCCGTGCTGGGGAGGGGAGAGAAGAAGGGGTGGGTCCCCATAGAATACCCCCCAGGCCACAGCAGGATTACAGGCCTGCTAGCTAGCTGAAAGCTGTGCTTCCCAGTGCATCCCCTCCCCCCACCCCCACCACCCCCTGCGCTCTCGCCGAACCTGGGGCTGCCTGCCATCCAGGAGGGCTGGCCTCAACAATTGCCTGAAGCCTACCACCGCGGGGGCTGTCCCTGCACAGGCCTGCTTGCCCTTTGGAGGGGCTACACTTCTGCAGAGCAGCACCAAACACCACCAGCCCCCGAGAAAAGGCCTGCAGCCCAGAAAAGCTAGAACAAGCCTAGCCAGGCAGTGAATAGATCTGCCTAATTCCCGGACAGTTTTTCTGAGTCGGGCTGCCCCGGGGAGGAGCCTCTTTGGTTTCCAGCGGCCCTGCTACCCGCCCAAACCCCCAGAAGGTGCCTTAGTGGATCAGCTGTATAGGACTGCCAGCTCCAGGCAGGACCCCCTACAGCCCAGAAAAGCTGCAACAAGGTTGGCCAAGCCGGGAAAAGATCTCAGACGGTCTTTCTGAGTCGGGCTGCCACGGGGAGGAGCTTCTTTGGTTTCCAGCGGCCCTGCTACCCGCCCAAACCCCCAGAAGGTGCCTTAGTGGATCAGCTGTATAGGACTGCCAGCTCCAGGCAGGACCCCCTACAGCCCAGAAAAGCTGCAACAAGGTTGGCCAAGCCGGGAAAAGATCTCAGACGGTCTTTCTGAGTCGGGCTGCCACGGGGAGGAGCCTCTTCGGTTTCCAACGGCCCTGCTACCCGCCCAAGCCCTTAGGGGGTGCCCCACTGCCGCGGAATAGCTGCTCAGCACCACCAGCCCCCTAGAAGAGCCCCTGCAGCCAAGAAAATCTGCAACAAGCTTGGCCAGACTGTGAAAAGATCTGCCTACATTCTCAGGCCATCCTTCTGAGTTGGGCGGCCCTAGGGAAGAGCCTCTTAGGTTCTCAGTGACCCAGATAGCTGCTCCAGCCTCCAGGGGGTGCTACACTCCTGAGGAACAGCTGCCCAACACCACCAACCCCCTGCAAGAACCCCACAGCCTAAAAACAACAGAACAAGATCTGCATGACCAAGTGAAATCTGCTACCATTGTGGTGTGGACCTCCCAGTCCTGTCTGCCCTCAGGAAGCCCTCCTTTGCTTCAAAGAAACACTGTTAGCCCCATCAACACTCCAGAAAAGCCACACTGCCTCAAAAAAGATTCACCAACAACGCCAGCCCTCAGGAAATATTCCACGGCAGTGACAAGGCAAACACTGCCCGATAACGGAGAGTATAACTCCCTCAGGAGAAAGAAAACAACAAGCAAGATGAAGAAGCTGAGAAACCACCCCCCAGTCAAACCAACAGGAGAACTCACCTAAAACAGTCAACAATGAAACAGATCTCTGCAGTCTGACAGACCTGGAGTTCAAAAGAGAAATAGTGAAAATACTGAAGGAATTAAGAGAAGATGTGAACAGTAATGCATACACCCTCAGAAAAGAACTATAAAATATAAGGAGGAGCCAAGAAAAACTAGAACATTCATTTGCAGAGATGCAAACTGAACTAAGGGCAGTAAAAACCAGAATGAATAATGCAGAAGAACGAATCAGTGACATGGAAGATAGAATAATGGAAACCACCCAATCCGGTCAGCACACAGAAAACCGAATCAAAAAACTGGAAAGCAATATAAGAGACCTATGGGATAATATAAAGCGGGCCAATCTACGCATAATAGGAATTCCAGAAGGAGGAGAAAAAGATAAGGGGATAGAAAATATATTTGAAGAAATTATCGCTGGAAACTTCCCAAATCTAAAGGATGCTGGGTTCAAGATACAAGAAGCACAGAGGGCCCCAAACAAACTGAACCCAAATAGACCCACAGCAAGACACATCATAATAAAAATGGCAAAAGTTAGTGATAAAGAGAGGATCCTAAAGGCAGCAAGAGAAAAACAGAATGTTACCTACAAGGGAACCCCCATAAGAATATCAGCTGACTTCTCTACAGAAACACTACAGGCCAGGAGGGAATGGCAAGAGATATTGAAAGTGCTCAAAGGAAAAAATATGCAACCTAGAATACTCTATCCAGCAAGAATATCATTTAAAATAGAAGGGGAAATAAAAATTTTTTCCAACAAACAACAACTTAAAGAATACTGCAACACAAAACCCAGGTTAAAGGAAATATTGAAAGGGCTTCTCTAAACCAAAAGGAAAGGAAGGAAAGGGAAGAAAAAAGAAAAGAAAAAAAAAAAGAAGAAGAGGAAGAACTAGGACTGAGGAAACCGCAATCAGAGAGCAGTCACTCAAATAAGCCAGCATACAGATTTAATCATGAACAGGCCTCAAACAAAATAAAATTAAAAAGAAAAAAATAAAAAAGAGTCATCAAAACCATAACATGTGGGCAAGGGATGTTAGGAAGTAAATAACCCTTTTTGTTTGTTTGTTTGTATGTTTCTCCTCTTAATTTTAATATAGTAATGAAGTGTTGGAACTTACAGGACCATCAGGCTAAAACACACAATTATGGGAAGGGGTTAGCATACTTAAAAAACAGGGCAACCACAAGCCAAAACCAAATATTGCATTTGCAAAAAATGGAAAAAAAAATATACACTCAAGCAGATAATAACAGGAGACCATCCAACCAAAAAAAAAAAAAAGAAAGGAAGAATGGAGAACCATAGAATCAACTGGAACACGAGGTTCAAATGGCAATAAATAATCATCTATCAATTATCACCTTAAATGTCAATGGACTGAATGCCCCGATCAAAAGACACAGAGTGGCTGAGTGGATAAAAAGGCAAAAACCTTCAATATGCTGCCTACAAGAAACTCACCTTAGGACAAAAGATACATATAGATTGAAAGTGAAAGGGTGGGGAAAAATATTTCACGCCAATAGACATGACAGAAAAGCAGGAGTCGCAACACTCATATCAGACAAAATAGACTTTAACACAAAAGACATAAAGAAAGACAAAGAAGGACACTACTGAATGATTAAGGGATCCATCCAAGGAGAGGATGTTACTATCGTCAACATATATGCCCCAAATACAGGAGCACCCAGATACATACAACAAATATTAACAGACTTAAAGGGAGATATTGATGAGAATACAATCATAGTAGGAGACCTTAATACCCCCTCACATCAATGGACAGATCCTCTAGACGGAAAACCAATAAAGCAACAGAGATCCTAAAGGAAACAATAGAAAAGTTAGACTTAACTCATATCTTCAGGACCCTACATCCAAAAAAATCAGAATACACATTCTTCTCAAATGCTCATGGAACATTCTCAAGAATCGACCACATATTGGGACACAAAGCTAACCTCAATAAATTTAGGAGCATAGAAATTATCTCAAGTATCTTCTCTGACCACAATGCCATGAAATTAGAAACGAACCATGGGAAAAGGAAAGAGAAAAAAACTACTGCATGGAGACTAAACAACATGCTACTAAAAAACCAATGGGTCAATGAGGAAATCAAGAAGGAAATTAAAAACTACCTTGAAACAAATGATAATGAAGACACAACCGCTCAAAACCTATGGGATGCTGCAAAAGCAGTGCTCAGAGGGAAATTTATAGCAATACAGGCCTTTTTCAAAAAAGAAGAAAAATCCCAAATGGACAACTTAACCCTCCACCTAAATGAATTAGAAAAAGAAGAACAAAAAAGTCCTAAAGTCAGCAGAAGGAAGGAAATGATAAAGATCAAAGAAGAAATCAATAAAATAGAGACTCAAAAAACAATAGAGAAAATTAATAAAACCAAGAGCTGGTTCTTTGAAAAGGTGAACAAAATTGACAAACCCCTGGCCAGACTCACTAAAAAGAGGAGAGAAAGAACCCAAATAACCAAAATTATACATGAAAAAGGAGAAATCACAATGGATACAGCAGAAACACAAAAAACCATAAGAGAATACTATGAACAACTATATCGCAACAAGTTTGACAATCTGGAAGAAATGGACAGTTTTCTAGAATCTTACAGCCTGCCAAAACTGAATCAAGTAGAAACAGACCAACTCAACAGACCGATCACTAGAAATGAAATTGAAGAGGTCATAAAATCACTCCCTACAAATAAAAGTCCAGGACCAGATGGCTTCCCAGGTGAATTTTATCAAACATATAAAGAGGAATTGGTGCCCATCCTCCTTAAACTCTTTCAAAGGGTTGAAGAAGAAGGAATACTCCCAAAGACATTCTATGATGCCACCATCACCCTCATTCCCAAACCGAACAAAGATAACACCAAAAAAGAAAACTATCGCCCAATATCATTGATGAATATAGATGCAAAAATTCTCAACAAAATCTTAGCCAACCGAATCCAACAACATACCAAAAAAATTATACACCATGACCAGGTTGGGTTTATCCCAGGTTCACAAGGATGGTTCAACATACGCAAATCAATCAGCATCATACACCACATTAACAAAAGAAAAGTCAAAAATCATATGATCATCTCAATAGACGCAGAAAAAGCATTTGACAAAGTCCAACATCCATTCATGATCAAAACTCTTACCAAAATGGGTATACAGGGAACATTCCTGAACATAATCAAAGCCATTTATGATAAACCCACAGCAAATATAATACTCAATGGGGAAAAACTGAAAGCCTTCTCACTAAAATCTGGAACAAGACAGGGATGCCCACTCTCACCACTGCTCTTCAACATAGTTTTGGAAGTCCTAGCCATAGCAATTAGACAAACAAAAGAAATAAAAGGCATCCATATAGGAAGAGAAGAGATAAAACTGTCACTGTACGCAGATGACATGATACTATACATAGAAAACCCTAAGGACTCAACCCAAAACTACTTGAACTGATTAATAAATTCAGCAAAGTAGCAGGATATAAGATGAACATTCAGAAGTCAGTTGCATTTCTGTATACCAGCAATGAAATATTAGAAAAGGAATACAAAAATACGATACCTTTTAAAATTGCACCTCACAAAATCAAATACCTCGGAATACACCTGACCAAGGAGTGAAAGGACCTATATGCCGAGAACTATAAAACTTTCATCAAAGAAATCAAAGAAGATGTAAAGAAATGGAAAGATAGTCCATGTTCCTGGATTGGGAAAATCAATATTGTAAAAATGGCCATACTACCCAAAGCAATCTACAGATTCAATGCAATCCCTATCCAATGACCCATGACATTTTTCACAGAACTAGAACAAACAATCCAAACATTTATATGGAACCACAAAAGACCCAGAATCACCAAAGCAATCCTGAGAAACAAAAACAAAGCAGGAGGCATCACTCTCCCAGACTTCAAGAAATACTACAAAGCCACAGTCATCAAAACAGTGTGGTACTGGTATCAAAACAGACAGACAGACCAATGGAACAGAAGAGAGAATCCGGAAATAAACCCTGACACTTATGGTCAATTCATCTTTGACAAGGGAGGCAAGAACATCAAATGGGAAAAAGAAAGTCTATTCAGCAAGCATTGCTGGGAAACCTGGACAGCCGCATGCAAAGCAATGAAACTAGAACACACTCTCACACCATGCACAAAAATAAACTCCAAATGGCTGAAAGACTTAAATAGACGACAGGACACCATCAAACTCCTAGAAGAAAACATAGGCAAAACACTCTCTGACATCAACGTCATGAATATTTTCTCAGGTCAGTCTCCCAAAGCAATCGAAAGTAGAGCAAAAATAAACCAATGGGACCTATTCAAACTGAAAAGCTTTTGCACAGCAAGGAAACCCAAAAGAAAACAAAAAGACAACTTACAGAATGGGAGAAAATAGTTGCAAATGATGCAACCGATAACGGCTTAATCTCTAGAATATATAAGCAACTTACACAACCCAACAGCAAAAAAGCCAATCAATCAATGGAAAAATGGGCAAAAGACCTGAATAGACTGTTCTCCAAGGAAGATACACAGATGGCCAACAAACACATGAGAAAATGCTCAACATCTCTGATTATTAGAGAAATGCAAATCAAAACTACCATGAGATACCACCTCACACCAGTCAGAATGGCCATCATTAATAAATCCACAAATAACAAGTGCTGCAGGGGCTGTGGAGAAAAGGGAACCCTCCTACACTGTTGGTGGGAATGTCAACTGGTACAGCCACTATGGAGAACAGTTTGGAGATACCTTAGAAATCTATACATAGAACTTCCATATGACCCTGCAATCCCACTCTTGGGCATCTATCCGGACAAAACTCTACTTAAAAGAGACACGTGCACCCGCATGTTCATTGCAGCACTATTCACAATAGCCAAGACATGGAAACAACCCAAAAGTCCATCCACAGATGATTGGATTCGGAAGAGGTGGTATATATACACAATGGAATACTACTCAGCCATAAAAAAAGAATGACATAATGCCATTTGCAGCAACATGGATGGAGCTAGAGAACCTCATACTGAGTGAAATGAGCCAGAAAGACAAAGACAAATACCATATGATATCACTTATAACTGGAATCTAATATCCAGCACAAATGAACATCTCCTTAGAAAAGAAAATCATGGACTTGGAGAAGAGACTTGTGGCTGCCTGATGGGAGGGGGAGGGAGTGGGAGGGATCGGGAGTTTGGGCTTATCAGACACAACTTAGAATAGATTACAAGGAGAAAAAAAAATACATATATCATTTATATCTAAAATTAAGCGAGTTCACTTTTTATAAAAGTTTGATTACAAGTTGGGTAATTCCTTAGTTCTTACTAGGAAATAGACTACAATCTTGTTTTATGGCCTTTACTCTCCAATTTTGGTTTTGAAGTTTAACAATTAAAACAATTTTGATAACATTATTAGTCTGAAAAAAAGTGAATTTCAGCAGAAAAATTAATCCATTTAGAACATTTAAATTGGTTATGTCAAGATAATGTGTTATTGGAATTTCTTCTGTGGCTAAGCTGTAATGAACTGTACTAGTATCCATAGGGATACAGATTCGATCCCTGGCCTTGCTTAGTGGGTTAAGGATCTGGTGTTGCTGTGAGCTGTGGTGTAGACTGCAACATAGCTCAGACCCCATGTTGCTGTGGCTGTGGTGTAGGCCAGCAGCTGTAGCTCTGATTTGATCCCTAGCCCAGGAACTTCCATATGCCATAGGTGCAGTTCTAAAAGGCAAAAAAAAAAAGACAATGTGTTATTAAAAGCAATTCTAAACTTTAATGTTTGTAATTTCAAAAGTGTTAAGTAATTCAATATTTTTAAGCCACATATTATAAATCCTTAGTAAAAAGTAAAGATATAACATAAATCTAATAATAGCATATTAATTTAATTGCATAATACTTTTTCCAACTTTATTATGGAACATTCCATTTGATTCATTTCACGAATGAAACAGATGATTTATTTTCAAAGTTAAAAAGTTATTGAAATAGAAACACTTGTCAGGTAAATGATTTTGCATAATCATCAAAATATGAAAAATATTGAAAGTAGGGAATACCATCAAGGCTCAGAAAATGAATCATATAAACTAAGATATTTTCGTCATATGTATAAAGGTATTTCAGGTCATGTACATCAAATGAATGTGAGTTCCAAAAAAGTTAAAGCAAATTGAAGAATACCCTGAGCTAGCAAATACAAAAAAAATCTCTATAGTTCTCCAGGCCCAAGAGGGCATTGTCATTTACATAATGTGGGACTAAGTCAATAACAAGGGACATTTTGATCTCTCGTCTTGGAGAATGTGAAGAAAAATAAGCTAATGAAGGGTACACAGGAAAATAGAAAAAAAAATCTATAAAATAGATTGTGCATTGATCATGGGAATTTCAATTACTGGAAAAATGTCTTGCACAACAGCATTGGAGTCAATAAAGTAGAACACATAGTCTTAGGAGGAATGCTAGATGATTCTTACACACTTATTTGTTATGAAACCTCAACAGCAAAATAAAAACATGTGCTCCTGGAGAGAAACTTGCTGAGCAAAAATAAGTCACCATGAAATTTCTAGAGTCTGGTGATCACTAGACTTTAAAGTATTTTCAGTTTCTATTGCAGTCAATAATGTCTATTGTTTTTAATAACTTATATGAACTATCGCAGCTTTAATTCTTTGTCTTATCTTAACCAGAAGTCTTCAATTTTGCTGTCTTTTAAAATAAGTCATTCTCATGCATCAAACTCAATAATCTTAAAATCATGACCCATACCACTAAATTATTTATCTGATTTAATACCCCCAATTATCTTAAGCCTAAATATGGTTATCATAATTGATAAATCTTTTTGAAACATCCACCTAGTTGGCTAATTTCCATATTTTTCTGTCATGCACATGACAAATTTAACATGTCATTATTTTTTTAATTTTAATTACTCAATGAATTTATTACATTTATAGTTGTACAATGATCATCAATATCCAATTTTATATGATTTCCATCCCACACCTCCAGTGCATCCCCCAACCCCCAAACTGTATCCTTTGGAAACAATAAGTTTTTTCAGTCTGTGAGTCAGCATCTGTTCTGCAAAGAAGTTCATTGTGTCCTTTTTTCAGACTCCACATGTCAGTGACAGCATTTGATGTTGGTGTCTCATTGTCTGACTGACTTCACTTAGCATGATAATTTCTAGGTCCGTCCATGTTGCTAAAAATGCTGGTATTTTGTTCATTTTAATGGCTGAGTAATATTCCATTGTGTATATGTACCACATCTTCTTGATCTACTCCTCTGTCAATGGACATTTAGGTTGTTTCCATGTCTTGGCTATTGTAAATAGTGCTACAATGAACATCGGAGTACATGTGTCTTTGCGAGTTGTGGTTTTCTCTGGATAGGTGCCCAGGAGTGGGATTGCTGGATCAAATGGGAGTTCTATGTTTAGTTTTCTGAGGCATCTCCATACTGTTTTCCACAGTGGTTGCACCAATTTACAATCCAACCAGCAGTGTAACAGGGTTTCTTTTTGTCCACACCCTCCCCAGCTTTTATTGTTTGTAGACTTTTGGATGATGGCCATTCTGGCTGGTGTAAGGTGGTACCTCAGAGTGGTTTGGATTTGCATTTCTCTAGTAATGAGTGATGTTGAACATCTTTTCCTGTGTTTTTTGGCCATCCGTATGTCTTCTTTGAAAAATTGTCTGTTTAGATCTTCTGCCCATTTTTTGATGGGGTTGTTTGTTTTTGGTCTTGAGCGGTAGGAGGTGTTCATAAATTTTGGAGATGAATCCCTTGTCAGTCGATCCATCTGCAAAGATTTTCTCCCCTTCTGTGGGTTGTCTTTTTGTTTTGGTTAGGGTTTCCTTTGCTGTGCAGAAACTTTTCAGTTGAATTAAGTCCCATTTGTTTATTTTTGCTTTTACTGTCATTACTCTAAGAGGTGGATCTGAGAAGAGGTTGCTATGGTTCATGTGGGAGAGACCGTTTAGCCTATGTTTTCCTCTAAGAGTTTTATAGTATCTGGTCTTATATGTAGGTCTTTAATCCATTTGGAGTTTATTTTTGTGTATGGTGTTAGGGAGTGTTCTAGTTTCATTCTTTTCCATGTGGCTGTCCAGTTTTCATAGCACCACTCATTGAACAGGCTGTCTTTTCTCCATTGTATATTCTTGCCTCCTTTGTCATAGATTAGTTGGCTGTAGGTGCGTGGGTTTAATTCTGGGCTTTCTATCCTGTTCCACTGATCTAGATTTCTGTCTTTGTGCCAGAACCATATGGTTTTGATAACTGTTGCTTTGTAGTATAGTCCGAAGTCAGGGAGCCTGATTCCTCCAGCTCTATTTTTCTTTTTCAGGATGTCTTTGACTATTCTGGGTCTTTTGTACTTCCAAACAAACTTTAAATATTTTGTTCAAATTCTGTGCAAAATGTCCTTGGTAATTTCATAGGGATTGCATTGAATCTGTAGATTGCCTTGGGCAGTATAGTCAAATTGATAATACTGACTCTTCCAATCCAAGAGCATGTTATGTCTTTCCATGTATTTATGTCATCTTTGATTTCTTTCATCAGTGTCTTATAGTTTTCAGAGTACAGGTGTTTTGTCTCTTTAGGTGGGTTTACTCCTAAGTATTTTATTCTTTTGGATGTGATGGTAAACAGGATTGCTTCCCTGATTTCTCTTTCTGCTCTTTCACTGTTAGTATATAGAAATGCCGGAGTTCCCGTCGTGACGCAGTGGTTAACGAATCCGACTAGGAACCATGAGGTTGCGGGTTCGGTCCCTGCCCTTGCTCAGTGGGTTAAGGATCCGGCGTTGCCATGAGCTGTGGTGTAGGTTGCAGACGTGGCTCGGATCCCACGTTGCTGTGGCTCTGGCATAGGCTGGCAGCTACAGCTCCGATTAGACCCCTAGCCTGGGAACCTCCATATGCCGCGGGAGCAGCCCAAGAAATGGGAAAAAAAAAAAAAAGAAAAGAAAAAAGAAAAAAGAAATGCCGTTGATTCCTGTGTCTTAATTTTGTATCCTGTGACTTTGCCAAATTCATGGATGAGCTCTAACAGTCTTCTGATAGAATCTTTAAGATTCTCTAGGTATAATATAATGTCATCTGCAAAAAGCGATAGTTTTACTTCTTCTTTTCCAATTTGGATTCCTTTTATTTCTTTTACTTTTCCGATTGCTATGGCTAGGACTTCCAAAACTATTTTGAATTGTAGTGGCAAGAGCGGACATCCATGTCTTGCTCCTGATCTCAGTGGGAATTCTTTCAGCTTTTCACCATTGAGAATGATGCTAGCTCTGGTTTTGTCATATATGGCCTTTATTATGTTGAGGTATTTTCCCTCTATGCCCACTTTCTGAAGGTTTTTTTTTTTTTTTAATCAGAAATGGGTGTTGGATTTTGTCAAAGGCTTTTTCTGCATCCATTGAGAAGATCATGTGGTTTTTATTCTTCAGTTTGTTAATGTGGTATATCACACTGATTAGAACCTTGCATCTCTGGGATCAATCCCACTTGATCATGATGTACAATCCTTTTAATGTATTTTTGGATTCGGTTTGCTAGTATTTTGTTGAGGATTTTTGCATCTATGTTCATCAGTGAAATTGGCCTGTAGTTTTCTTTTTTTGTGGTATCTTTGTCTGGTTTTGGTATCAGGGTGATGGTGGCCTCAGAGAATGAGTTTGGGAATGTCCCTTCCTCTGCAATTTTCTGAAATAATTTCAGAAGGATAGGTGTTCGTTCTTCTCTAAATGTTTGATAGAATTTGCCTGTGAAGCCATCTGGTCCTGGACTTTTTTTTTTTTTTGGAAGTTTTTTAATCATATTTATTTTCAGTACTTGTGATTGGTTCATTCACCTTTACTATTTCATCTTGGTTTAGTCTTGGGAGATTGTACTTTTCTAAGAATTTGTCCATTTCTTTTAGGTTTTCCATTTTATTGGCATATAGTTGCATATAGTAGTCTCTTATGATCCTTTGTGTTTCTGTGATGTCCATTGTTACTTGTCTCTTTTCATTTCTAATTTTATTGATTTGAGTCCTCTCTCTTTTTTTCTTGATAAGTCTGGCTAGGGGTTTATCAATTTTGTTGATCTTTCTAAAGAACCAACTTTTTGTTTCATTGATCTTTTCTATGGTTTTCTTCATTTCTATTTCATTGATTTCTGATTTGATCCTTATGATTTCTTTCCTTCTACTAACTTTAGGTCTTGTGTTTTCTTCTCTCTTGAGCTGCTTTAGATGTAAAGTTAGCTTGTTTATTTGAACTTTTTCTTGTTTCCTTAGGTGGGCTTGTATTGCTATAAACTTTCCTCTTAGAACGGCTTTTGCTGCATCCCATAGGTTTTGGAGTATTGTGTCTTTGCTGTCATTTGCTTCTAGGTATTTTTTAATTTCCTCTTCAGTTTCTTCAGTGATCCATCGGTTGTTTAGAAGCATGTTGTTTAGTCTCCACGTGTTTGCGTTTTCTGCAGTATTTTTCTTGTTGATTTCTAGTCATATAGCATGGTCAAAAAAGATGCTTGATATGATTTCAATATTCTTAAAGTTACTGAGGCTTGATTTGTAGCCCAGGATGTGATCAATCTTAGAGAATGTTCCTTGTGCCTTTGAGAAGAATGTGTATTCTGCTGATTTTGGATGGAATGTCCTACAAATATCTATTAAGTCCATCTGGTCTAATGCTTCACTCAGGGCCTGTGTTTCCTTATTGATTTTCTGTCTGGATGATCTGTCCATTGGTGTAAGTGGGGTGTTAAAGTCACCCACTATGATTGTGTTATTGTCAATTTGTCCTTTTAAGGTTGTTAGCAGTTGCCTCAAATATTGTGGTGAACCTACGTTGGGTGCATAGATATTTAACATTGTTATATCTTCTTCTTGGATTGATCCTTTGATTATTATGTGGTGACCTTCCTTGTCCCTTAAAATATTCTTCATTTTAAAGTCTATTTTGTCTGATATGAGTATTGCTACTCCAGCTTTCTTTTGATTCCTGTTTGCATGGAATGTTTTCTTCTATCCTCTCACTTTCAATTTTTATGTGTCCCCAGAAGTGAAATGGGTCTCTTGAAGAGAGCTTATATGGGGTCTTGTTTTTGTATCCATTCAGCCAGTCTATGTCTTTTGATTGTGGTGTTTAGTCCATTAATATTTAAGGTAATTATTGATATGTATGTTCTTATTGCCATTTTAGTAATTGCTTTGGATTTGTTTTTGCTGCTCTTTTTTCTTCCCTTCTTCACTTGTTCTCTCCTCTTGTGGTTTGATGACTATCTTTAGTACTGTATTTGAGTTGATTTTTCTTATATGTTTGTGTATCAATTGTAGATTTTTGGTTTGCAGTTTTTCTGAAGTTTTGATATGAGTCTATATATATATGAGATTGTTTTAAGTTGTTGGTCTCTTAATTGCAAGTGCATTTCCAGTGTCCTGCATTTGTACCCACCTCGTCTCATGATTTCTGATTTTGGTGGCATAATTGTGTGTGGATGATTTTGTATCTTTATTGCATATATACCTTTACTGGTGAGCCTTGTCATTTGTAGTATTTTTGTTTCCTGTTGCACTGTTTCTTTTCTGCCTAGAGAAGTTCCTTAGTATTTGTTGTAAAGCTTGTTTAGTGTTGCTGAATTCTCTTAGCTTTTGCTTATCTGTGAAGGTTTCGATTTCTCCTTCAAATGTGAATGAAAGCCTTTCTGAGTAAAATAATCTTGGTTGGAGAATTTTTCCTTTCATCACATTAAGTATATCAGGCCACTCCCTTCTGGCTTGCAGAGTTTCTGCTGAAAAATCTGCCAATATCCTTATTGGGGGTTCCCTTGTATGTTATTTGTTTCTTTTCCCTAGCTGCTTTCAATATTTTCTCTTTGTCTTTAATTTTGGTTAATTTGATTAATATGTGTCTTGGGGTGTTCCTCCTTGGGTTTATTTTATATGGCACTCATTGTGCTTCCTGGATTTGAGTGTGTGGTTCCTTTCCCATGTTAGGGAAGTTTTCAGCTATTATCTCTTGAATATTTTTCTGTCCCTTTCTCTCTCTCTTCTCCTTCTGGCACCCCTATAATATGGATGTTGGTGCATTTCACATTGTCCCAGAGTTCTCTGAGAACTCTCTTCATTTGTTTTCAATCTTTTTTCTCTTTTCTGTTCTGCATCTGTAATTTCCACTAATCTGTCCTCCACCTTGCTTATTTGTTCTGCCTCCTGTATTCTGCTGTTGGCTGCTTCTAATGAATTTTTTATTTCAGTTATTGTATTTTGCATCTCTCTTCTTGTTTAAGTTTTATATCTGTGTCTCTTTGCTCAGTGTTTCTTGTAGATTATCCATCTTTGTTTCCAGTTTATTTCCAATGTCTTGCATCATCGTCAGCATTAACAGTCTAAAGTCTTTTTCCTGGAGGCTGAGAATCTCCTGATCACTTAGCTGTTTTTATGTTTTTTTTTCTCCCTTATCTGATCTATAGTTCTCTGTCTTTTCATTTTTATAGGTTTTTGGTGTGGTGACCTTTTTACAGATAATAGAGTTTTAGCCTCTGTTACTTTTGGTATCTGCCCCCCTTGTGGCTGAAGTTGGTACATGGGCTTGCTCTAGGCTTCCTGATGGGAGGGACTGATGCCTGCCCACTGGTAGGTGGAGTTGATTCCTATCCCTCTGGTGGGTAGAGCTTTGTCTCTGGGTGATATTAGAGGCTGCTGTGTGCCTGGGGTTGTCTTTAGGCAGCCTGTTTATTGATGGGTTGGGCTGTGACCCCAACTGGATTGTTATTTGGCCTGGGGGTTCTCAGTGCTGACTGATGTGTGGGGCCAGATTTTCACCTCCAGAGAAAGTCACGCTGGTGAAGATTCCCAAGAGCTTGGTTCCAATGTCCTTCCCCCACAACAAACCACATTCATCCCTGCTTTACCAGGATGTCCTCCAAGAACCACAGCCAGGTCTGACCCAGATTCCCATGGAGACCCTGCTTTGCCCTGGGACCTAGTGCATGTGAAAGTCTGTGTGTGTCTTCCAAGAATGGGGCCTCCATTTCCTCCAGTCCCACGGAGCTCTTGTGCATGAGCCCCACCAGCCTTCAATGCCAGATGCTCTGGGGTCTCTTTGTCCCAGTGCCAGATCCCCACAAGTGGGGTTTGATATGGGGCTCAGCACTCTCACTCCTGTAGGTGAGTCTCTGTGAGCCAGTTACTTTTCGGTCTATGGGGCTTCCCATCTGGAAGGTATGGGGTTGCTTATGTCACATAATCGCCCCTCCTACCTCTTGATGTGGCCTCCTCTTTGCTTTCTAATAAGATATCTTTTAGAAAGTTTCTGGTCCATTGGTTGAAGGTTGCCCAGCATTTGGTTGTAAACTTTGTTGTTTTTAGGAGAGAGTTGAGCAGCAGTCCTTCTATTCTGCCATATTAATCCCATTCCTCTTACTACTTTTAGTTTAGATGCTTTTTCATTTTAAAAATTTCTCTAACATTTTATATAATAAAGATGATTTTTCTGGTCCTCCAGTAATGGAAATAAAATATATTTTTAACAATTTCTCCATTTTTCTGGAAAAAATGTGTTTGTGTTGCCATATCATTAAGAATGAAAAGGAGTTGGATATATTTGACACTGTAATTTCTAGTAAAAATCTATTACATTTTAATTTAAATGCAGATAATGTCTTTAAAATCAAGTAAAAAAGAAGTGTCATCTTCAGTTGTGAGGTAGGTTGGGATTGATTCAGTTTGGACCTAAGGCTAGACTAAACCACAGAGAAGTTGGATTTACAAATGTTCAATCAGCTGGCCAAATCTGGCAGGCTTAACTAAAAAATTGTATCAAAAAAAATTCACTCTGGGATATTTTTAGTGCTCTGTGCAGATTCAATTATATTAAAATTTCTAAAAAAAAATCTACATCTCTTTCTTAAGTATCACTTTGTTCAACACAGCATACAATTTTCTAAAACTAAAAAAAAAAATCCAGTGCATTTTGAAGAAATAAGTATACTGATTAATGATGATAAATTGAGCATATGCTACCTTCTTTCTTCTCTGAAATTGTACTAAAGGAAGAATAAAGATAGTAGAAGGGAGGATATTGACACACAATCTTATCAGTATTGAACTCTTTATTTGAGGCAATTGTACAATAACAAGTAGTTGTAAGAAGTAATACGAGAGATCTGTATGTCCTTCACCCAGTTTCTTTCATAGTAACATTTTTGCAAACCAGATCATAATATCACAAACTATTCTTTACATCAAGGATCATTCACGTTGCCTTTTTATAGATGCCCCACCTCTCTCCCACCCCCACACCTGACTTTACCCTCACAACCACTAATCTGTTCATTTTTATAATTTTGTTATTTCAATAATTCTACAAGAGTCATACAATATCTAATCTTTGGGGTTGCCTTTTTTCATTCAGCATAATTCTCTGGAGATTCATCCAAGTTGTGTGTATCAGTGTTCCATTCCTTTTTGTTACTAATGAGTATCATTGGCATAGATTGATCAAATTTTTTTTTTTGCATTCATTTGTTGAAGAACCTCTGGGTATTTTACAATTTTGGGATATTATAAATAATGCCTCTATAAACACTTGTGTACACAGGATTTTGGAACATAGTTATTTTTTTCAGTTAAATTTATGTTTTTTCTTAATAGGAATCTCTTAAAGGGGTGTTTGCAGAGGAACAAAGTCTACATTACATATATACATGCTTTTAGTGTCAACTCAGGTCAGGGTTTTGTTTTGTTTTGTTTTATATTTGTGGATATCCAGTTTCTATGGCACCATTTGTTGAAAAGGCTATCTTTCTTGCATTGAATTATGCTTGTGTGTTTAGCAAAAACCAGGTAGGCATATTTATGCAGAGCTATTTCTGATTTCTGTTCTGTTTCATGGATCTATACATCTATCCTTTAATGTAACTTTATTTTAAGTCTTAAAATGGGATAGATTTAATCTTCCCACTTTATTCTTCTTCAAAGTTGTTTTAACTACTCTAATTAGCTTGCATTTCCACATAAGTGGTAGAATAAAGTTTATACATATATAAAAAAATTTCTGGGACCTTGACAGGAATTGTTTCAAACATGTATATCAGTTTAGAAAGAATTTATAACTTTGCCGATTTGAGTATTTCAATCCCTGAACCTAGTATATATTTCTAGTTACTTACATATATTTTTCTTCTTTTATCAGCATTGCACTGTTTTTTTAGAATATAAATTCCTGTACATATTTTGTTAAGTTTAGACAAATTTAATTATTTTGAGATTCTAAATTATATTTCTAATGTAGTTTTTCACATATTAGTGGTATATAGAAATACAGTTGAATTTTAAATGTGTATCATATTCTGTGACATTGCTCAACTCACTAGTTCTAGGAGGTTTTTTGGTTTCTTTTTTCCCTAGATTCCTTGGAATTTCTATATAGACAATCATGTTATCTATTAATAGTTTTATTTCTTTCTTCCTGAGCTTCATGGCTTTTATTTCATCTTGCCTTGTTGTATTCCTTAGGACTTTTAGCATTATTCTGCTAGCTTTGGTTTATTTCACTTTTCTAAATATCACAAGGGGTACTTTTATTATTCATTTGATACTTTCCCTTGTTATAATTCATGTGCTTAGTCTATAAATTTTCCTTTGAACTCTGCCTTAGCTGTGTTATATAAATTTTGCTATGTTGAATTATCATTTTCACTTCTTTCAATTTTTTAATTTTTTTCTTATGACTTCCTTTTTGACCAGTGGATTATTGAGAAATCTGCTTATTGAGAAATCTGCTGAGTAATTTTGGAGTGTTTATAGATTCTTTTTTTAATTTTATGTTTTGGATTTCTAGTTAATTTCCATTGAATTCGGAGAACACACTCTGTATGATTTCAAGTCTTTAATTCATGTTTGTTTCTAGATCAGGATATACTCTACCTTGGTATATCTTTTGTGGATACTTGTGAAGCATGTGTAATCTTCTGTTATTGGAATTATTATGTTGATTATATACTGTTGGTAGATGGTGGTGGTAAGTTCTCATATAATTCTAATATTTCTGTCAATTTTGGGATGGTGGTAAAATCTCTAAGTATAATTTTAGATTTGTCTATTTTTATTTTCAGAAATACTTTTTACTTTTATCTGCTTTTATTTACTTAGTTTGCTGCTCTCTTTTTTTGTGCACACACATTTATGAAGGCTCATTATTCTTAGTGGAATGACCATTTCATTATAATGTGATACTTCATTATCTGGTAATTTTCTCTGCTTTGAAGTCTATCTGATATCAAAATAGTCATACTTGCTTTGCTTTGATTTATATTTACATGATACATCTTTTCCATTCTTTTACTTTCAACCTCTTTATATTATTTATGTTGGTATGGAATTTATTGTAGAAGGCATATTGTTTGTTAATGTCTTTTCATCTGACAGCTCTTTGTATTAATCTATATCTTTAGACTATTTATATTATTTTAATTATTGATATGTTAGGGTATGGCTCATATTTTCTTTAGTTTTTTTTCTGTTTGTTTTTTGTTGTTCAGTTGGACAGCTTTTATTAATGGATTTTTAAAAATTTTATTATTGTTGATTTACATTGTTCTGTCAATTTTTTGCAGTACAGCAAAGTGACCCTGTCATCTATATATTCTTTTTCTAACATTATCCTCCATCATGTTCCATCACAAATGACTAGTTGTTTGTTTCTCTATTTTATTTTTCCTGCCTCTCTATAGATTACTTGAACCTATTTTATAATGTTGTTTTGATTTTCCTGTAGTGTTTTTGAGTGTCTTTCTATAGTATCTTTAGTGTTTTTTCTGGATATTTACATATAGATACAAAATTTATTATAGTCTACTAGTGTCCTGCTTTTACCAATTGAGTATATAATTTTTACTATGCTTTATATGCATTTACATTCCATATGTATATTAAAATTGTGTTCACATTTTTCTCTTTAGAACTTTGGAACCACATCAGACAGCGCTACACTTATAGCACAGAGTACATTTATAGCAGCAGCCGGGTGCCTATACTCTAGGCAGAAGAACAAAAATATATGATCAGGAAACATGAATTGAAGAGTCTGATGACTAAAAGATATCAAGAAAGGTTTTTCAATTACATAAAACTCTTTTTTGGAGTTCCCATTGTGGCTCAGCAGTAATGAATGTGACTAGTATCCATGATGATTATGGGTTCAATCCCTGGCCTCACTCAGTGGGTTAAGGATTTGGCATTGGTGTGATTTGTAGTGTAGGTCACAGACATGGCCTGGATCTGGCATTGTTGTGGCTGTGCCACAGGCCATCCGCTGCAGCTCTGATTTGACCCTAGCCTAGAAAATTCCATATGCCACAGGTTCAGCCCTAAAAAAAAACAAAAAAAAGTCTTTTGGAAAGAGAAGTCTTCCAGCCTTCTATACCACTTCACACACAGAAGATTTGGCAGTATAGTACACAAAAAAATCCATGTGACAGGTAGAAAAATGTAAATATTCATTCCTAGAAAACAGAATGAGGCCAATTAAAGGCTTTCTTATAAACATTTGAGGTTTCCAAACTGACAAGCTTTTGCACAGCAAAGGAAACCAATAAGAAAACAAAAAGACAACTTACAGAATGGGAGAAAATTGTTTCAAATGATGCAACAAACAAGGGCTTAGTCTCTAGAATATACAAGCAACTTACACAACTCAACAGCAAAAAAGCCAACAACATTGCTGATTATAAGAGAAATGCAAATCAAAACTACCATGAAGTACAACCTCACACCAGTCAGAATGGCCATCATTAATACATCCACAAATAACAAGTGCTGGAGAGGGTGTGGAAAAAAGGGAACCCTCCTGCACTGTTGGTGGGAATGTAAGCTGGTACAACCACTATGGAGATCAGTATGGAGGTACCTTAAAAAACTATACATAGAATTACCCTATGACCCAGCAATCCTACTCGTGGGCATATATCTGGATAAAACATTCCTTAAAAAAGACACATGCACCTGCATGTTCATTGCAGCACTATTCTCAATAGCCAAGATATGGAAACAACCCAAATGTACATTAACAGATGACTGGATTAGGAAGATGTGGTATATATACACAATAGAAGACCACTCATCCATAAAAAAGAACAAAATAATGCCATTTGCAACAACATGGATGGAACTAGAGACTCTCATACTGAGTGAAATAAGTCAGAAAGAGAAAGACACGTACCATACAATATCACATATCTGTAATCTAATATACAGCACAAATGAACCTTTCCACAGAAAAGAAAATCATGGACTTGGAGAATAGACTTATGGTTGCCAAAGGGGAGGGGGAGGGAGAGGGAGTGGGATGGATTGGAAACTTGGGGTTAATAGATGCAGACTATTGCCTTTGGAATAGATAGGCAATGAGATCTTGCTGTGTAGCACTGGGAACTATGTCTAGTCCCTTATGATGGAGCGTGATAATGGGAGAATAAAGAACGTATATATGTATGTGTAACTGGGTCACCAGGGTGTACAGGATAAAACTGACAGGACACTGTAAACCGGCTATAATGAAAAAAAATAAAAATCCCCCCCAAGGAAACATTTGAGATTTCTAAGTGAAATAGTTAGCTAGCATCCTCAATCAACCAATCTGTTAATAAGCCCTGCACACCTACCATAAATTTCCGTACCAATATTTAGTTTCAGTTAAATAAGAGCAGCCACCCTAAAATCACAAAAATAGATGAGAAACAATATGTAGAAAAAAGCATGCATTAAAAATAGAAATCAATAAGCAGGGGGGAAAAATTCTGCTTTTCTTTCTCCAAAACTCACAATTAGGGAATACAATAAAAAATTAGAAATTGCCCCTTATTGTCCTCAGAAATATAATGGAAATATAGTGTGTCCAAGAAATAACAATAGACTATATACCAAACCCATCATGTTTCTCTTTCAGATCTTCTTGATGTCACATGTCTATAGGGCTTTTGTCACTTGTTCTTCAATAACTACTGTACCTTTGAATAACACTGAATATCCTCAAACTAGGTATGTCATTAATACCTTGGGAGACTCACACCTCACTGAGCACCACTTACCTCTCATCTCTGAGCTTCCTCATTGATATTGAGCTTAAGATGCTTCCAGCCTCAATCTGGTCTCTGTTTCATGATGATAATGAAGAGGAATTCATATTCCATGGTGCAGTGCAAACAAAAGACCTAAGGATATCTTCCCTGCTCTACCTACTGGACTGATCTTCCTGCATCATAAACATTCATTGTTTGATTTGGTTGAATTTGATTCCTTGTAATTTCATACTAGCTCTTCTTATCCTACCTCATTCCATTTCTTTCATTATTATTATTATTATTGCTCCATAGGGTTGCATTCTCTAATAAAGAAGTAGAACAAGAGAAGTTTTTCAAGATACTTTTAGGAAAACTAAGGCTAACCAATATATTATGGTCAAAAATTAATCAGAGAGTAAGGAACTTATAGAAGTTAGAAAAGATTTTAGATGAAATCAGTAGCAAATTTCAGACTCAGGCAACAAGGGTCTCTTCCATACTCCCATATTTTAGAAGACTCTATTCTGGTTTAAATCGGCCAAACTTTTCCCATAAGATGAAGCTCTTCAATGAACAAAGTTGTGCCTACACAGATCCCAAGACCCCACTCCAACCAACCATGAAATTGCCTGCACAAGGAGCTGAGTTTGCTTTCCAGGTCTGTGCAAATCTCTTTCTTGGATTTCATCTGAGTGTGGACCATGGTACTGGTATGTTTCTCACTAGGCTCAAATTGGCCAAAGGGAGCTATTTTTTAGGAATATGAACTGAACTTAGAGGTGTTGGCAGAGATGTTTACATACGTGTGCTGAAGCACCATAAAATATGAAACGGAGGCAGCATGTGAAGGGGCCAGGTCAGGGTGTGGGAAGGAACACGGTCATCCCTTCAAGGAATCTTGGCATGGACCTTCAAGGAATTTGAGAATTCTAAATTTTAACTTGGCCATTCAGGTTTTATGAAAGCATTTTTATTAAGGCAGGAGGATAGAATATATTTTCAAGGTATATTAGCATGTCTTTTTTTTTATGTTTAGGCATACAGTCTCTGGGCCTCCATTTTTACTTTTGCCCCCAAACCCATGAAAGTTCATGACTGAAATTAGAGCCCATTTAGTAGCAGGGCTGTAGAATAAATATCAGAAAACTTCCAAGATTTCAAAATAAAATATAAGAGGATGATGAATGAAACATGTCTTGTAGGATCAGTTCAAGAAGCATGATGTCTGTATTGTAATTGTAGAATTTACAGAAAGAATAACAGAGAGAGAAGAAAAGATATAAATGGTCACTGTGATAACATAAGAAAATCATCCAAAAAAAGAGAATCATGGTTTTCCAGATTGATAGTGCCCACCAGAAACTCAGAACACTGCAGGAAAAAAATTCCATCCCAAGAAATCTCATCAAGGGTATCAGAATATCTGAAATAATGAGAAGACCGTACAAGTATCTGAGAGGGTGGGTTGAGGGGAGAACCAAACCAAGGGGCAATAGAACCAAAGTGTGAATTGCACTGGAATTCTCAAAAGCACAGAAAGCTACAAAGATGTGTGAGAACAGAATTAAAAATTTCACATGTAAATATTTCACATGCAGATTTCATATGTAATATTCATAAGAGGTAAATAGAAAATTTACCTCTTATAAACTACTCTTCAGTAAGCTAGCAGAGGATATGCACCAATAAACAAGAGAATGTACAGAGAAGGAAAACTTCTGATCCTAGAAATATTTGCTCCTCTCAGTTTTGATGAAGGGAAATTGCCAAGAAGGCAATTTTACAGCAGAATTTGAGAGCCACCTGTCTAAAGGACCTAAGTTTCTACTTGTAAACATTTCAAAAATAAAAACTGCAGGTGCTTTTTGCAATATGCTAGACCAGAGAGATCTCACATCAAATAACTAGTAGAAGTGTCGATGACACATTGAAAGCTCAAATGTGCTCTGAAGAAGGTGTCATCTCTTGAAAAAAAATCTCTGTCGTGCAGCATTCTGGAGAACACTGCATTGATGAGTAATCACAGATGTCTGACCTGTATGTCCCAGGCAGAGCTCCTATATAACAAACCTTAGCAGAAAAGACTAATATGTAATCAGTATTCTACTATCAAATAACTTCTTTTGTACCTTACCTTTGGACATTAAATAAGAAAGCATTTATTTATGAAAAATGTTGAAAGAGATAGTGATATAATTTCAAATATTAAAGAAGTCCAAGGAGAGGTGTTTTGTTTTATTTTGTTTGTCTTTTTAGGGTTGCATCTTGCAGCATATGGATGTTCCCAGGCTAGGGGGTAGAATCGAATTGAATCAGAGCTGCAGCTGTGGCCCACAGCCATAGCCACAGCAAACACCAGATCCAAGCCACACCTGTGACCTACACCACAGCTTGTGGCAAAGCCAGTTACTTAACCTACTGAACAAGGCCAGGGATCAAACGTGCATCCTCGTGGATACTGGTCAGACTCTAACCCACTGAGCCACAATGGGAACTCCCAAGGAGAGTTTTTTTTTTTTAACATTACTGATTTTTTGAGGCAGAAGTTAAAAGGAATATATTATACCTTTCTGTAATTGTTTTTTCTTCTTCCTCCCTTCCTTTCTTTTTATTTCCCTTCTTTGAGGTTATGTATTGTTTTAGCTCTTTAGGTCTTATATTTGTGAAATAGCTCTATGAGTTTTAATTCTTTTTACTGAAGCAGGGCCAATTATAAAGCTTATTACCAAGTTAATTTGACCAGCTAATATTAACAATATCTGTAATTAGTACTCAGAATCATGCCACACATGAACTATGATGGTTAGTTTTATGAGTCAGCTTGACTGAACCACATGCCCAACATGTGGTCAAATATCATTCTGAATGTTTCTGCAAGGGGGGTTGGGATGAGGTTAACATTTATATTGGTGGACTTTGAGTAAAGCAGATTGCTCTACATGGGTGGGTGGGCCTCATCCAATTGGTTGAAAGCCTAAATAGAATGAACAGATTCCCACTCTCCTCTGAAAGGGAGAGAATTCTGTCAGAGGACTGTCTTTGAACTTCAGTTGCAGTATTGGTTCTTCCTGGGTCTCCAGCTGAATTGCCTTTGTGCTCTTTGCTGAGTCTCCAGCCTGCTGGCCTCCTCCCTTCAGGTTTTCTACTCACCAAGCTTCTGTAATCAGGATAGCCAGTTACCTATTTTAAGTCTCATCCAACAAATACATGCATACCTTTTATTGCTTCTGTTTCTCTAGAGAACCCTAACTAATACATGAACTGATCTATTTTCTTCTCTCTCTTACACACATAAACATAATACACACGAAGCTACATAGTAGGTTCCTTAATCATTCCTAGTTTATAGATAGAAAAACAAATCCTGAAGTTATAGAACTTATTTAATTTGCCCAGTATCATACATTAAGTGGCAGAACTGGAATCTAAAATCCAAGCTACTTTGATACCATCATTTACGTACTGTACTTTACCGGTTCATATTAAGGTGAGCTAGTTAACTTGAGAAATAAAAAATCTGGCAGTTGTGGCCACTGCACAATATTATAATTCACCAATAATTTACAATTTAAAGACAATATAAAGGTGTAAATATAGGTATAATTGTATTAGAAGTAAGACACTAAAAAGTAAAAGGCATGACTGCTGCTATGAGATATACACAATTATAAATTGATGTTTTAGTATCTGAATCCAGCAATTTTTATGTTTAATAACATTATAGGTAGAAAAATGGAATGTAAACTACTTTGAATATTTTTAAATGTTCAAATTCTTAAAGTAATGAATATTAAGTGATGATCTGGAGATAGAAGAAAAGATAAACAGATTAAAAAAAAAAAAATCCATTCATCATACAATGTTAAGAAGCCATTACTCATTATTTTTATGTTTATTTTATAAATGCATGAAATTTAATATTTGGTATTTTTAATTAGTGAAACAGTATTCACTAGCTTTTAAATACACTAACAAATTCTCATTCTATAAAGTATTCTTTTTTTTAGATAAAACAAATACTATGCATGCTTTTTTTCAAAAGAGAATGAAGACCAAATAACCTTTTAAAAAGAAATAAGGCAGTATTATCCCAGTTTTGTTTATTAATTGTACGTAAACACAGCAACACTCAGAATGTGGTTCCCCCTGCCTTGTAGACTTAATGAAAACATTCTATAAAGTATTCTTCAAAATCGAGATTTGTATTGTTTCTATAGCATATCTATTGCATCCGTAACATAGTTCATTTAACTTTACCCATTTCTAGATTTTTAGATTTCTATATTTTGCATGTTATACATAAATCTTTTTGAACATTTTTGTACATAATGTTGAACATCCTTTATGCACCACTTTGATTATTTATTAATACAAATTCCCATAACTGGAGTTACTGATCAACTATTGTCTAAGATAAACTAATTAATATTTAAAAATTATTTATGAATTTCCTTTACTTCCCTCTAAATCTGTTTTAAATATTACTTACATATATTATTTAATGTTTTGATTTATGTTCAATTTGAAACAGAATGCTTTTTATAATCAGCTATTTCCATTTAGAAATGCAGGTAAATATGTTAAATTGCTTTAATGTTGGATGAAAACTGAAAATGTTAACTTTAATCCTGAGTGTCTTTTGTGACAAAATTACAATGACTTGATAAACCAACACTAGAATAAAATTTTAAACATAGCTTTGCAATTGTTGACTCATTATAGCAGTTTTAATTTTTCAAATGGAGTGAAATACCCTAAAAGTATTTAATTTTAAAATGCCAAAGCAGAATGCCATAAAATCAAATGCAGCTTTTGTGTAATGATGAACACTTTAAAGCTCCTTCCTTAATTGTGATAATTTGGGACAAATTAAGCCTCACGGTGAGCAATAGTCTAGTCATAGAGCTCTGAGGAGTGCTAAATCAATGCATAAGGAAATTTGCTGAGCAGGACTCTCAGATCTCAGTGTTTAGTTAACAAAAGGTCAGCCTAAAATGACTGTTTTATCTTACTAATACTGTTAGGGTGGCTGTCTTTGTTTTTGTGAATGTGATAATTGAGATTTTATCTTTAAAGTAGAAAACAACATATAGATAGCATTAGTGTGTAATTACACAATTAGTATCATTTCTCTAACATTTTCTCTATTAAAGTAAAATTGCTATTTTGAATTATTTCAGCTTACTTCCAGCATAATTGTATTTTGAGTTCCCTTGATCCATGCTGGTGTTCTTTATATGCTTTGTTCTAAATAGCAATAGGTCTTTGACCACAGTAACTCGCTAGAGTTCAATAAAGGGTCAAGGATTCTAGAGGGAGGCATAGCAGGTGGGATTCCTTTTGAAAATATATCTAACAGGAGGAGCTATCTTACAGAAAATGCTGTTTTCACAGATAGTGTAAGCAGTTGGCAAGGTTTTATTAAACTGAATATCCCAAAAGAGATTTGATTTAAAGGCATTTATCCCTGTACTCAGGCAAAATACGTCATCACTGTTTTTTTTTTATTATTCTTTGACTAGATTATTTTTATTTTGTTTCAATTTTTATATATTTATTTTTTCTTTTTAGGGCTGTACCTGCAGTATATGGAAGTTTCCAGGCTAGGGGTCAAATGGGAGCTGCAGCTGCCATCCTACGCCATGGCCACAGCAACGCTGGATCTGAGCCGCTTCTGCGACCTGGGCCACAGATCATAGCAATGCTTAATCCACTGAGCTAGGCCAGGGATCGAACCCACATTCTTATGGAGGCTAGTTAGACTCATTTCTACTGAGGCACAATGGGAACTCCTGACTAGATGATTTTCAGGTAAGCTATTTGCTATATTCTAGGCAATTAAATATAATTTTTAAGTACATTCATAAATATGTTGTTATTTACAAATTATAAAAATAAATAAATAGCTGTCTGAAAAAAGAACAGATTAAATGCATTGAAGAAGGATAAAGAAATAGAGAATTAATACAAACAAGCTAATGTAAAATGCACACACTCACACACGCACAAATACACATGTTCAAAGTGTAGTTTGAAAGTCTCAAATCAGCTCATAATGAATCTTTCTGAAAAGACCAGTTTTCCATGATTATCCCATGACTCAAAATTCTCCTGTTCAAAAAGAGGGTAGGGGGATTTGTGTTAGCAAAAATTCTTATCCGTGGTTCACATGTTAACCAAAGTCATTTCTTCCTTCTCCTGTGTGGAGGGCATGATCTTTTGTGGTCAGTTACCAGTTTTGATTACAATAATTTTGAGTTATTGGTGAAGGTTTGTACAATGCTAGATTTGCTGTTGCTAGAAAAAGCTATTTGAAGAAAGTAAACCATATTTATTATTATTACATTATAAAAGAATACATTTTCATATATATATGCTAAGAATATGTCTTTTGCATTAAGAAAATCAGTGTTCCAGGATTTTCCATATAACATTTTTCTAACTTGCTGAATTTATAATTTACATTCCTCAAAATGAACCCTTAAATTTATATTAATGGTAAAGTCATACTTGATGGGTAGATATTTACTCATATTTGGTTAAAATGCCCAGACTGATACATTCCTAAAACAAAAGTCTTACAGTATAGAGAGAAAACTTGCTTTCAAATTCAAATGTGAATTATGAAATGAGTAAGTTCTCAGGATCTAAAGTACAGAATATTATTATTATTATTATCCTTAATAATGCTATTTTTCCCTGGATATATGCCCAGGAGTGGGATTGTTGGGTCATACAGTAGCTTTGTATTTAGTTTTTAAAGGAATCTCCATACTGTCCTGCACAGTGGTTGCACCAGCTGACATTCCTACCAACAATGTAGGAGGTTTCCTTTCTCCACACCCTCTTCAACATTTATTGTTTGTGGACTTTTTGATGATAGCCATTCTGACTGCTATGAGATAATACCTCATTGA
>NW_025927390.1:0-33827 GCF_016906955.1 Phacochoerus africanus
CCCTGCGCCACTGCTGCCTTGCTGGAGGTCTCCAGCACCTGAAACCCACTCAAACATGTTCTCCTACGTGGGGAAGCAGGATTTGGTGCCAGAAGTCCTCCTGCGCCCAGGCCCCAGCCATGCCACCTGAGCCATCTAGGCTGCTCAGCGATGAGGCCCCGTCGCCCCAACGGCCCCAACCGAGCTTCTGCGAGCTGCATCCTGCAAAGTGAATCGCTCCCTCGGAGCAAACAACAGCCCCAATGCGCCTCCGCTCAGGAAAGCAACGCACGCCGTTTTCTCACCCGGCCCTCTGCTCTACATCGGACAACGCGGGGATGGTCTGACCCTGGCTCCCTGGGCATTGCTGCTTTGCTGGTGTTCTCCGGCACCTGAAATCCACTCCGAATGTGATCTCCTTCCTGGCGAAGCCGGATTTGGCTCCCGAAGGCCTTCTGCGCCCAAGCCCCAGCCATGCCCCCTGAGCCAGCTATGCTGTTCAGCGCTGAGGCCCCGTCGCCCCAACGTCCGAAATCGAGGTTCTGGGAGCTGCATCCTGAAAAGTGAATCGCTCCCCTCGGAGCAAACAACAGCCCCAATGCGCCTCTGCTCAGGAAAGCAACGCAAGCCGTTTTCTCACCCGGCGCTCTGTTCTACATCGGGCAACGCGGGGCTGGGCTGCCCCTGGCTCCCTGCGAACTGCTGCTTTACTGGCGGTCTTCGGCGCCTGAAACCCACTCTGAACGTGCTCTTTTTCGTGGTGAAGTAGGATTTGGCTCCCGAAGGCCTTCTGCACCCAGGCCCCAACCATACCCCCTGAGCCAGCTTGGACGCTAAGCGCCGAGGCCCCGTCGCCCCAACGGCCCCAACCGAGCTTCTGGGAGCTGCATCCTGCAAAGTGAATCACTCCTCACCAAAAAAACTGCCCCAACGCACCTCTGCTCAGGCAACCAACGCAAGCCGTTTTCTCACCTGGCCCTCCGCTCACCATAGGGCAAAGCGGGGCTGGGCTGCCCCTGGCTCCCTGCGCACTGCTGCTTTGCCGGCGGTCTCCGGCGCCTGAAACCCACTCCGAACGTGTTCTCCTACGTGGGGAAGCAGGATTTGGCACGTGAAAGCCTTCAGCGTTCAGGCCCCAACCATGCCCCCTGAGCCAGGTCGGCCGCTCTTCGGCGAGGCCCCGTCGTCCCAACGGCCCCAACCGAGCTTCTGGGAGCTGCATCCTGCAAAGTGAATCGCTCCCCTCGGAGCAAACCACAGCCCCAACGCGCCTCTTTTCAGGAAAGCAACGCAAGCCGTTTTCTCACCTGGCCCACCGCTCTCTATCGGGCAAAGCGGGGCTGGACTGCCCCTGGCTCCCTGTGCACTGTTGCTTTGCTGTAGGTCTCCGGCACCTGAAACCCACTCCGAACATGTTCTCCTACGTGGGGAAGCAGGATTTGGTGCGCGAAGTCCTTCTGAGCCCAGGCTCCAGCCATGCCCCCTGAGCCAGCTAGGCCGCTCAGCGCCGAGGTGCCTTCACCCCAAAGGCCCAACCGAGCTTCTGGGAGCTGCATCCTGCAAAGTGAATCGCTCCTCTTGGAGCAAACAACAGCCCCAATGCGCCTCTGCTCAGGAAAGCAATGCAAGCCGTTTTCTCACCCGGCCCTCCGCTCTCCATAGGGCAAAGCGGGGCGGGACTGACCCTGGCTCCCTGGCACTGCTGCCTTGCTGGAGGTCTCCGGCACCTGAAACCCACTCCAAACATGTTCTCCTACGTGGGGAAGCAGGATTTGGTGCCAGAAGTCCTCCTGCGCCCAGGCCCCAGCCATGCCACCTGAGCCATCTAGGCTGCTCAGCGACGAGGCCCCGTCGCCCCAACGGCCCCAACCGAGCTTCTGGGAGCTGCATCCTGCAAAGTGAATCGCTCCTCTCGGAGCAAACAACAGCCCCAACGCGCCTCTGCTCAGGAAAGCAACGCACGCTGTTTTCTCACCCGGCCCTCTGCTCTACATCGGGCAACGCGGGGCTGGTCTGACCCTGGCTCCCTGGGCATTGCTGCTTTGCTGGGGTTCTCCGGCACCTGAAATCCACTCCGAATGTGATCTCCTTCCTGGCGAAGCCGGATTTGGCTCCCGAAGGCCTTCTGCGCCCAAGCCCCAGCCATGCCCCCTGAGCCAGCTATGCCGCTCAGCGCCGAGGCCCCGTCGCCCCAACGTCCGAAACCGAGGTTCTGGGAGCTGCATCCTGCAAAGTGAATCGCTCCCCTCGGAGCAAACAACAGCCCCAATGCGCCTCTGCTCAGGAAAGCAACGCAAGCCGTTTTCTCACCCGGCGCTCTGTTCTACATCGGGCAACGCGGGGCTGGGCTGCCCCTGGCTCCCTGCGAACTGCTGCTTTACTGGCGGTCTTCAGCGCCTGAAACCCACTCTGAACGTGCTCTTTTTCGTGGTGAAGTAGGATTTGGCTCCCGAAGGCCTTCTGCACCCAGGCCCCAACCATACCCCCTGAGCCAGCTTGGACGCTAAGCGCCGAGGCCCCGTCGCCCCAACGGCCCCAACCGAGCTTCTGGGAGCTGCATCCTGCAAAGTGAATCACTCCTCGCCAAAAAAACTGCCCCAACACGCCTCTGCTCAGGCAACCAACGCAAGCCGTTTTCTCACCTGGCCCTCCGCTCACCATAGGGCAAAGCGGGGCTGGGCTGCCCCTGGCTCCCTGCGCACTGCTGCTTTGCTGGCGGTCTCCGGCGCCTGAAACCCACTCCGAACATGTTCTCCTACGTGGGGAAGCAGGATTTGGCACGTGAAAGCCTTCAGCGTTCAGGCCCCAACCATGCCCCCTGAGCCAGGTCGGCCGCTCAGCGGAGAGGCCCCGTCGTCCCAACGGCCCCAACCGAGCTTCTGGGAGCTGCATCCTGCTATGTGAATCGCTCCCCTCGGAGCAAACAACAGCCCCAACGCGCCTCTGCTCAGGCAACCAAAGCAAGCCGTTTTCTCACCCTGCCCTCTGTTCTCCAACGGGCAAAGCGGGGCTGGACTGCCCCTGGCTCCCTGCGCACTGCTGCTTTACTGGCGGTCTTCGGCGCCTGAAACCCACTCTGAACGTGCTCTTTTTCGTGGTGAAGTAGGATTTGGCTCCCGAAGGCCTTCTGCACCCAGGCCACAACCATACCCCTGAGCCAGCTAGGACCCTCATCGCCGAGGCCCCGTCACCTCAACGGCCCCAACCGAGCTTCTGGGAGCTGCATCCTGAAAAGTGAATCTCTCCTCACCGAAACAACTGCCCCAACGCACCTCTGTTCAGGCAACCAACGCAAGCCGTTTTCTCACCCGGCCCTCCGCTCTCCATAGGGCAAAGCACGGCTGGGCTGCCCCTGGCTCCTGTGCACTGCTGCTTTGCTGGAAGTCTCCGGCGCCTGAAACCCACTCCGAACGTGTTCTCCTTCGTTGCAAAGCAGGACTTGGCAAGTAAAGGCCTTCTGCGCCAAGGCCCATGCCATACCACTGAGCCAGCGAGGATGCTCAGCCCCGAGGCCGCGTCGCCCCAACCGCCCCAAACGAGCTTCTGGGAGACGCATCTGCCAAAGAAATCGCTCATCTCGGAGCAAACCACAGCCCCAACGCGCCTCTTTTCAGGAAAGCAACGCAAGCCGTTTTCTCACCTGGCCCACCGCTCTCTATCGGGCAAAGCGGGGCTGGACTGCCCCTGGCTCCCTGTGCACTGTTGCTTTGCTGTAGGTCTCTGGCGCCTGAAACCCACTCCGAACATGTTCTCCTACGTGGGGAAGCAGGATTTGGTGTGGGAAGTCCTTCTGAGCCCAGGCTCCAGCCATGCCCCCTGAGCCAGCTAGGCCGCTCAGCGCCGAGGTGCCTTCACCCCAAAGGCCCAACCGAGCTTCTGGGAGCTGCATCCTGCAAAGTGAATCGCTCCTCTTGGAGCAAACAACAGCCCCAACGCGCCTCTGCTCAGGAAAGCAATGCAAGCCGTTTTCTCACCCGGCCCTCCGCTCTCCATAGGGCAAAGCGGGGCGGGACTGCCCCTGGCTCCCTGCGCACTGCTGCTTTGCTAGGGTTCTCTGCTGCCTGAAACCTACTCGAACATGATGTTCTTCGTGGTGAAGCAGGATTTGGCGTGTGAAGCCCTTCTGCGCCCAGGCCCCAGACATGTACCCTGAGCCAACTAGGTCGATTATCGCCGAGGCACCGTCGGCCCAACGGCCCCAACTGAGCTTCTGGGAGTTGCATTCTGCAAAGTGAATCTCTCCTCTCGAAGCAAACAACAGCCCCATTGTGCCTCTGCTCAGGAAAGCAATGCAAGCCGTTTTCTCACCCAGCACTTCGCTCTCCATCAGGCAAAGCGGGGCTGGGCTGCCCCTGGCTCCCTGCGCACTGCTGCTTTGCCGGCGGTCTCCGGCGCCTGAAACCCACTCTGACGTGTTCTTCTTCGTGGTGAAACAGGATTTGTCACGTAAAGGCCTTCTGCACTCAGGCCCAGTCCATGCCCCTGAGGCAGCTAGGCCCCTCAGCGCCGAGGTGCCTTCACCCCAAAGGCCCAACCGAGCTTCTGGGAGCTGCATCCTGAAAAGTGAATCGCTCCCCTCGGAGCAAACAACAGCCCCAACGCGCCTCTGCTCAGGAAAGCAACGCAAGCCGTTTTCTCACCCGGCCCCTCCGCTCTCCAGAGGGCAACGTGGGGCTTTACTGCCCCTGGCTCCCTGCGCACTGCAGCTTTGCTGGCAGTCTTCGGCATCTGAAACCCACTCTGAATGTGCTCTTTTTCGTGGCGAAGCAGGATTTGGCACGCAATGCCTTCTGTGCCCAAGACCCAGCCATGCCCCCTGAGCCAGCTAGGAGGCTCAGCGCCTAGGCCCAGTCGCCCCAACGGCCCCAAACGAGCTTCTGGGAGCTGCATCCTGCCAAGTGAAACTCTCCTCACCAAAAACACCTCCCCAACGTGCCTCTGCTCAGGAAAGCAACGCAAGCCATATTCTCCCCCGGCCCTCCACTGTCCATCGGGCAAAGCTGGGCTGTGCTGCCTATGGCTCCCTGCGTCCTGATGCTTTGCTGGAGGTCTCCGGCGCCTGAAACCCACTCCGAAAGTGTTCTCCTTTGTGGAGAAGTAGGATTTGGCATGCAAAACCCTACTGCGCCCTGCCCCTAGTCTTGCCCCCTGCGCAAGTTCGGCCGCTCAGCGCAGAGGCCCCGTCATCCCAAAGGCCCAACAGAGCTTCTGGGAGCTGCATCCTGCAAAGGGAATCACTCTTCTCGGAGCAAACAACAGCCCCAACACGCATCTGCTCTGGAAAGCAACACAGTCCTTTTTCTCACCCGGCCCTCTGCTCTACATCGGGCAATGCGGGGCTGGACTGCCCCTGGCTCCCTGCACACTACTGCTTTGCTGGTGGTCTCCAGCACCTGAAACCCACTCTGAACGTGATCTCCTTCGTGGGGAAGCAGGATTTGGCTCCAGAAGGCCTTCTGCACCCAGGCCACAGCCATGCCCTCTGAGCCAGCTATGACGCTCAGCGCCAAGGCCCCGTCGCCCCAAAGTCCCCAACCGAGCTTCTGTGAGCTGCATCCTGCAATTTTAAACTCTCCTCACCAAAAAACTGCACCCACGTGCCTCTGCTCAGGCAACCAACGGAGGCCGTTTTCACATCCGACCCTCTGCTCTCCATCAGGCAATGCGCGGCTGGGCTGCCCCTGGCTCCCTGGGCACTGCTGCTTTTCTGGAGGTCTCCAGCACCTGCAACCCACTCTGAACATGTTCTCCTACGTGGAGAAGCAGTCTTTGGCCCGGAAAGGCCTTCTGCGCCCAGGCCCCAGCCTTGCCCCCTGAGCCTGTTCGGCCACTCAGCGCCGAAGCCCCGTCACCCCAAAGGCCGAACCGAGCTTCTGGGAGCTGCATCTTGCAAAGTGAATTGCTCCTCTTGGAGCAAACAACAGCCCCAACGCGCCTCTGCTCAGGAAAGCAACGCAAGACATTTTCTCACCCGGCCCTCCTCGCTCCATTGGGCAAATCAGGGCTGGACTGCCCCTGGCTCCCTGGGCACTGCTGCTTTGCTGGCAGTCTCCGGTGCCTGAAACCGTCTACCAACGTGATCTCCTTAGTGGCAAAGCAGGATTTGGCTCCCAAAATCCTTCTGTGCCCTGGCCCCAACCATACATCCTGAGCCATCTAGGCCGATTAGCTTTGGTGTTAGTTTCAGCCTGCTGAGACCAGCAGCCAAGAAGCAGTGCCCACAAAGTCAGAGACATCCAAGACCCGCCTAGGCCCTATGGGGAACATAAAGCTAGGTGAGAAATGGGCAAGCGTTGCTTTCCTGAACGAATACGCATTGAGGATGAGATTTGTTCCCCAGCACAGTTTTCCTTGGCAGAATGCAGCTTGACTGTATCCTGAGAGATTGGATCATTCATGCTTGATGGAATCCTGATTGATTGGCTCAATCAAGCTTGACTGAGTTCTTATGGATTGGATCAATCACGCTTGACTTACTCCTGGTGGTTTGGATCAATCACGCTTGACTCACTCCTGATTGATTGGATCCATCACGCTTGACTGACTACCGATTGATTGGATCAATAAAGCTTGCCTGACTCCTGATTGTTTGGATCAATCATGCTTGACTGAGTCCTGATTTTTGGATTAATCACTCTTCACTGTATTTTTTTTTGATTGGTGGGATGTTGGGGCCTTTTCAAACAAGGCCTTTTCGTGCCAAATCAGCCTTTTCACTTAGGGAGAACAGGTTTGGTGTTAGTATAATGCTGCTGAGACTGGCAGCCAAGCAGCAGTGCCCACAGAGCCAGAGACAGCCAAGACCCACCATGGCTCTATGGGGAATATAAAGTTAGGTGTGAAATAGGCAAGCGTTGCTTTCCTGAGCAAAGGTGCATTGGGGCTGAGGTTTGTTCCCCAAGCACATTTTTCCTGGCAGAATGAAGATTCCAGTATTCATTTTTGTGCCGTTTCTGAGATAGGACCTATGTGGGCCTGTCCCATCTGGATAAGTGTGGGTTGCTAGCACCTGTGCAAGCAAGGCCATTTTCTGCCAAATCAGCCTTCTACCCGAAGGAGAACACGTTTGGTGTTGTCTTCAGGCTGCAGAGACCAGCAGCCAAGTAGCAGTGCCCACCGAGCCAGAGGCAGCCCAGAGCCGCCTTGGCCCTATGGGGAAAATAAGGCTAGGTGAGAAATAGGCAAGTGTTGCTATCCTAAACAAAGACGCATTGGGGCTGAGATTTGTTCCCCAGCAGAGTTGTCCTTGGCCAAATGCAGCTTGACTGTATCCTGAGAGATTGTATCAATCAGGCATGAAGGAATCCTGATGGATTGGCTCAATCAAGCTTGCCAGTTTTCTGATTGATTGGATTAATCACGCTTGACTGACTCCTGATTGATTGGATAAATCACGTTTGAGTGACTCCTGGTTGAATGGACCAATCACGCCTGACTTACTCCTGATTGATTGGATCAATCACGCTTGACTGACTCTTGAATGATTAGATCAATCCCACCTGACTGTCTCCTGATTGATTGGTTCAATCAAGCTTGGCTGATTCCTGAGTGATTGGATCAATCACGTTTGACTGAATCCTGGTTGAATGGATCAATCATTCTTGACTGATTCCTGATTGATTGGATCAATAACGCTTGAACCTATTTTGACCGATTGCTGTGTTGCTGGGGAACACAGCAATCAATTGATTGCTAGGCCCTTGGATAACATAATGCTAGGCGAGAAATAGGCAAGTGTTTCTTTCCTGAACAAAGACGCATTGGGGCTGAGGTTTGTTCCCTGAGCACATTTTTCCTTGGCAGAATGCAGCTTCCAGTATCCATTATTGTGCCGTTTCTGAGATAGGACCTATGTGGGTCCCTCCCTAGCAGGTTAAGTGTGGGTTGCTAGGGCATGTACAAGCAAAGCCATTTCCTGCCAAATCAGCCTTCTCCTCGTAGGAGAACACATTTGGTGTTGGCTTCAGGCTGCAGAGACCAGCAACAAAGTAGCAGTGCCCACCGAGCCAGAGGCAGCACAGACCGCCTTGGCCCTATGGGGAACATAAGGCTAGGTGAGAAATACGCAAGCGTTGCTTTCCTGAGCAAAGACGCATTGAGGATGAGATTTGTTCCCCAGCACAGTTGTCCTTGGAAGAATGCAGTTTGACTGAATCCTGAGAGATTGGATCAATCAGACTTGAAGGAGTCCATACTGATTGGCTCAATCCAGCTTGACTGAGTTCTGATTGATTGGATCAATCACGCTAGACTGACTCCTGATTTATTGGCTCAATCACGCTTGACTGACTCCTGATGGATTGGATCTATCAGCTTGACTGTCTCCTGATTGATTGGATCAATCACGATTGACTGACTCCTGATTGGATCAATCACGCTTGACTGACTCCTGTATGTTTGGATCAATCACGCTTGACTGTATTTTGATTGATTGGTGGGTTCTTGTGGCCTGTTCAAACAAGGCCTTTTCATTCCAAATCAGCCCTTTCACTGAAGGAGAACAGATGTGGTGTTAGTATAAGGCTGCTGAGACCAGCAGCAAAGCAGCAGTGCCCACAGAGCCAGATGCAGCCCAGAGCCGCCTTGGCCCTATGGGGAACATAAGGCTAAGTGAGAAATAGGCAAGCATTGCTTTCCTGAGCAAAGGCGCATTGGGGCTGAGGTTTGATCCCCAAGCACATTTTTCCTTGGCAGAATGCAGCTTCCAGTATCCATTTTTGTGCTGTTTCTTTGATAGGACCTAGGTGGGCCTGTTCCAAGCTGGTTAAGTGTTGGTTGCTAAGGCCTGTGCAAGCAAGGCCTTTTCCTGCCAAATCAGCCTTCTCCGTGAAGGAGAACACGTTTGGTGTTGTCTTCAGGCTACAGAGACAAGCAGCCAAGTAGCAGTGCCCACAGAGCCAGAGGCAGCCCAGAGCCGCCTTGGGCCTATGGGAAACATAAGGCTAGGTGAAAAATACGCAAGTGTAGCTTTCCTGAGCAAAGACTCATTGGGGCTGAGATTTGTTCCCCAGCACATTTGTTCTTGGCCGAATGCAGCTTGACTCTATCCTGAGATATTGGATCAATCACGCTTGAATGACTCCTGATTGATTGGATCAATCACGATTGAAGGAATCCCGATTGATCGGGTCAGTCACGCTTGACTGAATCCAGATTGATTGGATCAATCACGCTTGACTGCCTCCTGAGTGTTTGGATCAATCACGCTTGACTGAGTCCTGATTTATTGGATTAATCACTCTTCCCTGTATTTTGATTGATTGGTGGGTTGTTGGGGCCTTTTCAAACAAGTCCTTTTCGTGCCAAATCAGCCTTTTCACTGAGGGAGAACAGGTTTGGTGTTAGTGTAAGGCTGCTGAGACCAGCAGCCGTGCAGCAGTGCCCACAGATCCAGAGACAGCCAAGACACGCCTTGGCCCTATGCGGAACATAAAGCTAGGTGTGAAATAGGCAAGTGTTGCTTTCCTGAGCAAAGACGTATTGGGGCTAAGATTTGTTTCCCAGCACAGTTTTCCTTGGCAGAATGAAGCTTCACTGAATCCTGAGACATTGGATCAATCACACTTGAACATATCCTGATGGTTTGGCTCTATCAAGCTTGACTGAGTTCTGATTGATTAGATCAATCACGCTTGACTGACTCCTGAAAGATTGGCTCAATCACGCTTGACTGACTCCTGATTGTTTGGATCTATCACGCTTGACTGTATTTTGATTGATTGCTGGGTTGCTTGGTCCTCTTCAAACAAGGCCTTTTCATTCCAATTCAGCCTTTAAACTGAAGGAGAACAGGTTTGGGGTTAGCATAAGCCTGCTGAGACCAGCAACCAAGCAGATGTGCCCACCGAGCCAGAGGAAGCCAAGACCCACCTTGGCCCTATGGGAACATAAGGCTAGGTGAGAAATAGAAAAGCGTTGCTTTCTTGTGCAAGACGCATTGGGGCTGAGGTTTGTTCCCCAGCACAGTTGTACTTGGCAGAATGCAGCTTGACTGTATCCTGACAGATTGGATCAATCACACATGAAGCAATCCTGATTGATTGGCTCAATCAAGCTTGACAGTGTTCTGATTGATTGGATCCATCACGCTTGACTGACTCCTGATTGATTGGATCCATCACAATTGACTAGCTCCTGATTATTGGATCAATCAGGCTTGACTAACTCCTGATTGATTGGATCAATCACGCTTGCCTGACTCCTGATTGTTTGGATCAATCAGGCTTGACTGAGTCCTGATTTAGTGGATTAATCACTCTTCACTCTATTTTGATTGATTGCTGGGTTGCTGGTGCCTGTCCAAACAAGGCCTTTTTGTACCAAATCAGCCTTTTCACTGAGGGAGAACATGTTTGGTGTTAGTTTCAGGCTGCAGAAACCAGCAGTCAAGCAGCAGTGCCCTCAAAGCCAGTGATATCCAAGATCCGCCTTGGCCCTATGGGGAACATAAGGCTAGGTGAGAAATGGGCAAGCGTTGCTTTCCTGAGCAAAGACGCACTGAGGCTGAGATTTGTTCCCCAGCACATTTTTCCTTGGCAGAATGCAGCTTGACTGTATGCTGAGAGATTGGATCAATCATGCTTGAAGGAATCATGAGTGATTGGCTCAACAAACTTGACTGAGTTCTGATGGATTGGATCAATCACGCTTGAATGACTCTTGGTTGTTTGGATCAATCACGCTTGACTCACTCCTGATTGATTTGATCTATCACACTTGACTGACTCCTGAGTGATTGGATTCATCACGCTTGACTGACTCTTGAATCATTGGATCAATCCCACTTGACTGACTCCTGAATAATTGGCTCAATCACGCTTGAATGACTCCTGAGTGATTGGATCAATCACTCTTGACTTAATCCTTTTAGTTTGGATCAATCACGCTTTACTGAATCCTTTTAGTTTGGATCAATCACGCTTGACTGTATTTTGATTGATTGCTGTGGTGCTGGAGAACACAGCAATCAATTGATTGCTAGGCCCTATGGGGAACATAATGCTAGGCGAGAAATAGGCAGGTGTTTCTTTCCTGAACAAAGACGCATTGGGGCTGAGGTTTGTTCCCCGAGCACATTTTTCCTTGGCAGAATGCAGCTTCCAGTATCCATTTTTGTGCCGTTTCTGAGATAGGACCTAGGTGGGTCCCTCCCTATCAGGTTAAGTGTCGGTTGCTGGGCATGTGCAAGCAGGGGCTTTCTACAGCCAAAGCAGCCTTCTCCCCAAAGGAGAACACATTTGGTGTTGGCTTCAGGCTGCAGAGACCAGCAGCCAAGCAGCAGTGCCCACCGAGCCAGAGGCAGCCCAGACCCACTTGGCCCTATGTGGAACATAAGGCTAGGTGAGAAATACGCAAGCGTTGCTTTCCTGAGCAAAGACGCATTGGAGCTGAGATTTGTTCCCCAGCACAGTTTTCCTTGGCAGAATGCAGCTTGACTGTATCCTGAGAGATTGGATCAATCATGCTTGAAGGAATCATGAATGATTGGCTCAATCAAGCTTGACTGAGTTCTGATGGATTGGATCAATCACACTTGACTGACTCCTGGTTGTTTGGATCAATAACGCTTGATTCACTCCTGATAGATTGGATCTATCACGCTTGACTGACTTCTAAGTGATTGGATCCATCACTCTTGATTGACTCCTGAGTGATTGGATCCATCACGCTTGACTGACTCTTGAATGATTGGATCAATCACGCTTGACTGACTCCTGATTGATTGGCTCGATCACCTTTGACTGACTCCTGGTTGTTTGGATCAATCACACTTGACCGGATTTTGATTGATTGCTGGGTTGCTGGGGCCTGTTCAAACAAGGCCTTTTCGTTCCAATTCAGCCTTTTCACTGAAGAAGAACACGTTTGGTGTTAGTTTCAGGCTGCTGAGACCAGCAGCCAAGCAGCAGTGCCCACAGGGTCAGAGACAGCCAAGACCCGTCTGGCCCTATGGGGAACATAAGGCTAGGTGTGAAATAGGCAAGCGTTGCTTTCCTGAGCAAAGACACATTGGGGCTGAGGTTTGATTCCCCAAGCACATTTTTCCTTGGCAGAATGCAGCTTCTAGTATCCATTTTTGTGCCATTTCTGAGATAGGTCCTAGGTGGGCCTGTTCCAACCTGGTTAAGTTTTGGTTGCTAGGGCCTGTGCAAGCAAGGCCTTTTCCTGCCAAAGCAGCCTTCTCACCGAAGGAGAACATGTTTGGTGTTGGCTTCAGGCTGCAGAGACCAACAGCCAAGCAGCAGTGCCCACCGAGCCAGAGGCGGCCCAGAGCCGCCTTGGCCCTATTGGGAACATAAAGCTAGGTGAGAAATAGGCAAGTGTTGCTATTCTGAACAAAGACGCATTGGGGCTGAGATTTGTTCCCCAGCACACTTGTTCTTGGCGGAATGCAGCTAGACTGTATCCTGAGAGATTGGATCAATCACGCTTGAAAGAATCCTGATGGATTGGCTCAATCAAGCTTGACTGAGTTCTAATTGATTGGATCAATCACGCTTGACTGACTCCTGATTGATTGGATCAATCCCGCTTGACTGACTCCTGAGTGATTGGATCCATCATGCTTGACTGACTCTTGAATTATTGGCTCAATCACACTTGACTACTCCTGATTGATTGGATCAATCCCGCTTGACTGACTCCTGATTGATTGGATCCATCACGCTTGACTGACTCCTGAGTGATTGGATCAATCACGCTTGACTGTGTCCTGATGGATTGGATCAATCACGCTTGACTGACTCCTGATGGATTGGATCAATCACGCTGGACTGACTCCTGATGGATTGGATCAATCAGGCTGGACTGACCCCTGATGGATTGGATCAATCACGCTGGACTGACTCCTGATGGATTGGATCAATCACACTTGAATGAATCCTGACGTATTGGATGAATCGCGCTTCAGTTTATTTTGATTGATGGGTGGGTTGCTGGGGCCTGTTCCAATAAGGCCTTTTCGTGCCAAATTAACCATTTCACTGAAGTAGAACAGGTTTGGTGTTCGTTTCAGGCTCCTGAGACCAGCAACCAAGCAGCAGTGCCCACAGAGCCAGAGGCAGCCAAGATCCGCCTTTGCCCTATGGGGAACATAAGTCTAGGTGAGAAATAGGCAAGGACTGACAGATTGGATTAATCACGATTGAAGGAATCAATGTGAATGTGTCCTTCCCTGAGCAAGGACACATTGGGGCTGAGGTTTTTTCCCCGAGCACATTTTTCCTTGGCAGAATGCAGCTTCCAGTATCCATTTTTGTGCCGTTTCTGAGATAGGACCTAGGTGGGTCCCTCCCTAGCTGGTTAAGTTTGGGTTGCTAGGGTGTGTGCAAGCAAGGCCTTTTCCTGCCAAATCAGCCTTCTCCCCAAAGGAGGACACATTTGGTGTTGGCCTCATGCTGCAGAGACCAGCAGCAAACAGCAGTGCCCACCGAGCCAGACGCAGCCCAGACCCGCCTTGGCCCTATGAGGAACATAAGGCTAGGTGAGAAATAGGCAAGCGTTGCTTTCCTGAGCAAAGACGCATTGGGGCTTAGGTTTGTTCCCAGCAGATTTGTCTTTGGCAGAATGCAGCTTGCCTGAATCTTGATTGATTGGATCAATCACGCTTGACTGACTCCTGATTGATTGGATTAATCACGCTTGCCTGACTCCTGATGGATTGGATCAATCACGCTTGACTGACTCCTGATGGATTGGATCATTCCCGCTTGACTGACTGCTGATGGATTGGATCTATCACGCTTGACTGACTCCTGAATGATTGGATCAATCAAGCTTGACTGACTCCTGATGGATTGGATCAGTCACTCTTCCCTGTATTTTGATTGATTGGTGGGTTGCTTGGGCCTGTTCAATCAAGGCCTTTTCGTGCCAAATCAGCCTTTTGACTGAAGGAGAATTGGTTTGGTTTAGATTAAGGCTGCTGAGACCAGCAGACAAGCAGCAGTGCCCACAGAGCCAGAGACAGCCAAGAACCTCCTTGCCACTATGGGGAGAAGTTTGCTATGTTAGAACAAGGCAAGCGTTGCTTTCTTGTGCCAAGACGCATTGGGGCTGAAGTTTGTTCCCCGAGCACAGTTTTCCTTTGCAGAATGCAGCTTCCAGAAGCGAGTTTTGTGCCGTTTCTTTGACAGGACCTAGGTGGGTCTCTCCATATTTGGCTAATGTTCGGTTGCTGTGGCCTCTGAAAACAAGGCATTTTCCTGCCAAATCAGCCTTCTCCCTGGAGGAGAACACGTTTGGTGTTGTTTTAAGGTTGTGGAGAACAGCATCCAAACAGCAGTTCCCATGGATTCAGAGGAAACCCATATCTTCCAAGGCTCTACAGGGAGCATAGGGCTAGGTGAGAAATAGGCAAGCGTTGCTTTCCTGAGCAAAGACGCATTGGGGCATAGTTTTGTTCCCCAAGCACATTTTTCCTTGGCAGAATGCAGTTTCCCGTATCCATTTTTGTGCCATTTCAGAGATAGGTCCTAGGTGGGTCCCTCCCTAGCTGGTTAAGGGTGTGTTTCTAGGCCCTGTGCAAGCAAGGCCTTTTCCTGCCAAATCAGCCTTCTCCCCGAAGGAGAACACGTTTGGGGTTGGCTTCAGGCTGCAGAGACCAGCAGCCAAGCAGCAGTGCCCACCGAGCCAGAGGCAGCCCAGACCCACCTTGGCCCTATGGGAACATAAGGCTAGGTGAGAAAAAGGCAAGCGTTACCTTCCGGAGCAAAGACGCATTGGGGCTGAGGTTTGTTCCCCGCACAGTTTTCCTTGGCAGAATGCAGCTGACGGAATCCTGACAGATTGGAGCAATCACGCTTGAAGGAATCCTGATTGATTGGCTCAATCACGCTTGACTGACTCCTGATTGATTGGATCAATCACGCTTGACTGACTGTTGAGTTATTGGATCCATCACGCTTGACTGACTCCTGATTGATTGGATCCATCACAATTGACTAGCTCCTGATTATTGGATCAATCAGGCTTGACTAACTCCTGATTGATTGGATCAATCACGCTTGCCTGACTCCTGATTGTTTGGATCAATCAGGCTTGACTGAGTCCTGATTTAGTGGATTAATCACTCTTCACTCTATTTTGATTGATTGCTGGGTTGCTGGTGCCTGTCCAAACAAGGCCTTTTTGTACCAAATCAGCCTTTTCACTGAGGGAGAACATGTTTGGTGTTAGTTTCAGGCTGCAGAAACCAGCAGTCAAGCAGCAGTGCCCTCAAAGCCAGTGATATCCAAGATCCGCCTTGGCCCTATGGGGAACATAAGGCTAGGTGAGAAATGGGCAAGCGTTGCTTTCCTGAGCAAAGACGCACTGAGGCTGAGATTTGTTCCCCAGCACATTTTTCCTTGGCAGAATGCAGCTTGACTGTATGCTGAGAGATTGGATCAATCATGCTTGAAGGAATCATGAGTGATTGGCTCAACAAACTTGACTGAGTTCTGATGGATTGGATCAATCACGCTTGAATGACTCTTGGTTGTTTGGATCAATCACGCTTGACTCACTCCTGATTGATTTGATCTATCACACTTGACTGACTCCTGAGTGATTGGATTCATCACGCTTGACTGACTCTTGAATCATTGGATCAATCCCACTTGACTGACTCCTGAATAATTGGCTCAATCACGCTTGAATGACTCCTGAGTGATTGGATCAATCACTCTTGACTTAATCCTTTTAGTTTGGATCAATCACGCTTTACTGAATCCTTTTAGTTTGGATCAATCATGCTTGACTGTATTTTGATTGATTGCTGTGGTGCTGGAGAACACAGCAATCAATTGATTGCTAGGCCCTATGGGGAACATAATGCTAGGCGAGAAATAGGCAGGTGTTTCTTTCCTGAACAAAGACGCATTGGGGCTGAGGTTTGTTCCCCGAGCACATTTTTCCTTGGCAGAATGCAGCTTCCAGTATCCATTTTTGTGCCGTTTCTGAGATAGGACCTAGGTGGGTCCCTCCCTATCAGGTTAAGTGTCGGTTGCTGGGCATGTGCAAGCAGGGGCTTTCTACAGCCAAAGCAGCCTTCTCCCCAAAGGAGAACACATTTGGTGTTGGCTTCAGGCTGCAGAGACCAGCAGCCAAGCAGCAGTGCCCACCGAGCCAGAGGCAGCCCAGACCCACTTGGCCCTATGGGGAACATAAGGCTAGGTGAGAAATACGCAAGCGTTGCTTTCCTGAGCAAAGACGCATTGGAGCTGAGATTTGTTCCCCAGCACAGTTTTCCTTGGCAGAATGCAGCTTGACTGTATCCTGAGAGATTGGATCAATCATGCTTGAAGGAATCATGAATGATTGGCTCAATCAAGCTTGACTGAGTTCTGATGGATTGGATCAATCACACTTGACTGACTCCTGGTTGTTTTGGATCAATCACGCTTGACTGACTTCTAAGTGATTGGATCCATCACTCTTGATTGACTCCTGAGTGATTGGATCCATCACGCTTGACTGACTCTTGAATGATTGGATCAATCACGCTTGACTGACTCCTGATTGATTGGCTCGATCACCTTTGACTGACTCCTGGTTGTTTGGATCAATCACACTTGACCGGATTTTGATTGATTGCTGGGTTGCTGGGGCCTGTTCAAACAAGGCCTTTTCGTTCCAATTCAGCCTTTTCACTGAAGAAGAACACGTTTGGTGTTAGTTTCAGGCTGCTGAGACCAGCAGCCAAGCAGCAGTGCCCACAGGGTCAGAGACAGCCAAGACCCGTCTGGCCCTATGGGGAACATAAGGCTAGGTGTGAAATAGGCAAGCGTTGCTTTCCTGAGCAAAGACACATTGGGGCTGAGGTTTGATTCCCAAGCACATTTTCCTTGGCAGAATGCAGCTTCTAGTATCCATTTTTGTGCCATTTCTGAGATAGGTCCTAGGTGGGCCTGTTCCAACCTGGTTAAGTTTTGGTTGCTAGGGCCTGTGCAAGCAAGGCCTTTTCCTGCCAAAGCAGCCTTCTCACCGAAGGAGAACATGTTTGGTGTTGGCTTCAGGCTGCAGAGACCAACAGCCAAGCAGCAGTGCCCACCGAGCCAGAGGCGGCCCAGAGCCGCCTTGGCCCTATTGGGAACATAAAGCTAGGTGAGAAATAGGCAAGTGTTGCTATTCTGAACAAAGACGCATTGGGGCTGAGATTTGTTCCCCAGCACACTTGTTCTTGGCGGAATGCAGCTAGACTGTATCCTGAGAGATTGGATCAATCACGCTTGAAAGAATCCTGATGGATTGGCTCAATCAAGCTTGACTGAGTTCTAATTGATTGGATCAATCACGCTTGACTGACTCCTGATTGATTGGATCAATCCCGCTTGACTGACTCCTGAGTGATTGGATCCATCATGCTTGACTGACTCTTGAATTATTGGCTCAATCACACTTGACTAACTCCTGATTGATTGGATCAATCCCGCTTGACTGACTCCTGATTGATTGGATCCATCACGCTTGACTGACTCCTGAGTGATTGGATCAATCACGCTTGACTGTATCCTGATGGATTGGCTCAATCACGCTTGACTGACTCCTGATGGATTGGATCAATCACGCTGGACTGACTCCTGATGGATTGGATCAATCAGGCTGGACTGACCCCTGATGGATTGGATCAATCACGCTGGACTGACTCCTGATGGATTGGATCAATCACACTTGAATGAATCCTGACGTATTGGATGAATCGCGCTTCAGTTTATTTTGATTGATGGGTGGGTTGCTGGGGCCTGTTCCAATAAGGCCTTTTCGTGCCAAATTAACCATTTCACTGAAGTAGAACAGGTTTGGTGTTCGTTTCAGGCTCCTGAGACCAGCAACCAAGCAGCAGTGCCCACAGAGCCAGAGGCAGCCAAGATCCGCCTTTGCCCTATGGGGAACATAAGTCTAGGTGAGAAATAGGCAAGGACTGACAGATTGGATTAATCACGATTGAAGGAATCAATGTGAATGTGTCCTTCCCTGAGCAAGGACACATTGGGGCTGAGGTTTTTTCCCCGAGCACATTTTTCCTTGGCAGAATGCAGCTTCCAGTATCCATTTTTGTGCCGTTTCTGAGATAGGACCTAGGTGGGTCCCTCCCTAGCTGGTTAAGTTTGGGTTGCTAGGGTGTGTGCAAGCAAGGCCTTTTCCTGCCAAATCAGCCTTCTCCCCAAAGGAGGACACATTTGGTGTTGGCCTCATGCTGCAGAGACCAGCAGCAAACAGCAGTGCCCACCGAGCCAGACGCAGCCCAGACCCGCCTTGGCCCTATGAGGAACATAAGGCTAGGTGAGAAATAGGCAAGCGTTGCTTTCCTGAGCAAAGACGCATTGGGGCTTAGGTTTGTTCCCAGCAGATTTGTCTTTGGCAGAATGCAGCTTGCCTGAATCTTGATTGATTGGATCAATCACGCTTGACTGACTCCTGATTGATTGGATTAATCACGCTTGCCTGACTCCTGATGGATTGGATCAATCACGCTTGACTGACTCCTGATGGATTGGATCATTCCCGCTTGACTGACTGCTGATGGATTGGATCTATCACGCTTGACTGACTCCTGAATGATTGGATCAATCAAGCTTGACTGACTCCTGATGGATTGGATCAGTCACTCTTCCCTGTATTTTGATTGATTGGTGGGTTGCTTGGGCCTGTTCAATCAAGGCCTTTTCGTGCCAAATCAGCCTTTTGACTGAAGGAGAATTGGTTTGGTTTTAGATTAAGGCTGCTGAGACCAGCAGACAAGCAGCAGTGCCCACAGAGCCAGAGACAGCCAAGAACCTCCTTGCCACTATGGGGAGAAGTTTGCTATGTTAGAACAAGGCAAGCGTTGCTTTCTTGTGCCAAGACGCATTGGGGCTGAAGTTTGTTCCCCGAGCACAGTTTTCCTTTGCAGAATGCAGCTTCCAGAAGCGAGTTTTGTGCCGTTTCTTTGACAGGACCTAGGTGGGTCTCTCCATATTTGGCTAATGTTCGGTTGCTGTGGCCTCTGAAAACAAGGCATTTTCCTGCCAAATCAGCCTTCTCCCTGGAGGAGAACACGTTTGGTGTTGTTTTAAGGTTGTGGAGAACAGCATCCAAACAGCAGTTCCCATGGATTCAGAGGAAACCCATATCTTCCAAGGCTCTACAGGGAGCATAGGGCTAGGTGAGAAATAGGCAAGCGTTGCTTTCCTGAGCAAAGACGCATTGGGGCATAGTTTTGTTCCCCAAGCACATTTTTCCTTGGCAGAATGCAGTTTCCCGTATCCATTTTTGTGCCATTTCAGAGATAGGTCCTAGGTGGGTCCCTCCCTAGCTGGTTAAGGGTGTGTTTCTAGGCCCTGTGCAAGCAAGGCCTTTTCCTGCCAAATCAGCCTTCTCCCCGAAGGAGAACACGTTTGGGGTTGGCTTCAGGCTGCAGAGACCAGCAGCCAAGCAGCAGTGCCCACCGAGCCAGAGGCAGCCCAGACCCACCTTGGCCCTATGGGAACATAAGGCTAGGTGAGAAATAGGCAAGCGTTACCTTCCGGAGCAAAGACGCATTGGGGATGAGATTTGTTCCCCGCACAGTTTTCCTTGGCAGAATGCAGCTGACGGAATCCTGACAGATTGGAGCAATCACGCTTGAAGGAATCCTGATTGATTGGCTCAATCACGCTTGACTGACTCCTGATTGATTGGATCAATCACGCTTGACTGACTGTTGAGTTATTGGATCCATCACGCTTGACTGACTCCTGATTGATTGGATCCATCACAATTGACTAGCTCCTGATTATTGGATCAATCAGGCTTGACTAACTCCTGATTGATTGGATCAATCACGCTTGCCTGACTCCTGATTGTTTGGATCAATCAGGCTTGACTGAGTCCTGATTTAGTGGATTAATCACTCTTCACTCTATTTTGATTGATTGCTGGGTTGCTGGTGCCTGTCCAAACAAGGCCTTTTTGTACCAAATCAGCCTTTTCACTGAGGGAGAACATGTTTGGTGTTAGTTTCAGGCTGCAGAAACCAGCAGTCAAGCAGCAGTGCCCTCAAAGCCAGTGATATCCAAGATCCGCCTTGGCCCTATGGGGAACATAAGGCTAGGTGAGAAATGGGCAAGCGTTGCTTTCCTGAGCAAAGACGCACTGAGGCTGAGATTTGTTCCCCAGCACATTTTTCCTTGGCAGAATGCAGCTTGACTGTATGCTGAGAGATTGGATCAATCATGCTTGAAGGAATCATGAGTGATTGGCTCAACAAACTTGACTGAGTTCTGATGGATTGGATCAATCACGCTTGAATGACTCTTGGTTGTTTGGATCAATCACGCTTGACTCACTCCTGATTGATTTGATCTATCACACTTGACTGACTCCTGAGTGATTGGATTCATCACGCTTGACTGACTCTTGAATCATTGGATCAATCCCACTTGACTGACTCCTGAATAATTGGCTCAATCACGCTTGAATGACTCCTGAGTGATTGGATCAATCACTCTTGACTTAATCCTTTTAGTTTGGATCAATCACGCTTTACTGAATCCTTTTAGTTTGGATCAATCATGCTTGACTGTATTTTGATTGATTGCTGTGGTGCTGGAGAACACAGCAATCAATTGATTGCTAGGCCCTATGGGGAACATAATGCTAGGCGAGAAATAGGCAGGTGTTTCTTTCCTGAACAAAGACGCATTGGGGCTGAGGTTTGTTCCCCGAGCACATTTTTCCTTGGCAGAATGCAGCTTCCAGTATCCATTTTTGTGCCGTTTCTGAGATAGGACCTAGGTGGGTCCCTCCCTATCAGGTTAAGTGTCGGTTGCTGGGCATGTGCAAGCAGGGGCTTTCTACAGCCAAAGCAGCCTTCTCCCCAAAGGAGAACACATTTGGTGTTGGCTTCAGGCTGCAGAGACCAGCAGCCAAGCAGCAGTGCCCACCGAGCCAGAGGCAGCCCAGACCCACTTGGCCCTATGGGGAACATAAGGCTAGGTGAGAAATAGGCAAGCGTTGCTTTCCTGAGCAAAGACGCATTGGAGCTGAGATTTGTTCCCCAGCACAGTTTTCCTTGGCAGAATGCAGCTTGACTGTATCCTGAGAGATTGGATCAATCATGCTTGAAGGAATCATGAATGATTGGCTCAATCAAGCTTGACTGAGTTCTGATGGATTGGATCAATCACACTTGACTGACTCCTGGTTGTTTGGATCAATAACGCTTGATTCACTCCTGATAGATTGGATCTATCACGCTTGACTGACTTCTAAGTGATTGGATCCATCACTCTTGATTGACTCCTGAGTGATTGGATCCATCACGCTTGACTGACTCTTGAATGATTGGATCAATCACGCTTGACTGACTCCTGATTGATTGGCTCGATCACCTTTGACTGACTCCTGGTTGTTTGGATCAATCACACTTGACCGGATTTTGATTGATTGCTGGGTTGCTGGGGCCTGTTCAAACAAGGCCTTTTCGTTCCAATTCAGCCTTTTCACTGAAGAAGAACACGTTTGGTGTTAGTTTCAGGCTGCTGAGACCAGCAGCCAAGCAGCAGTGCCCACAGGGTCAGAGACAGCCAAGACCCGTCTGGCCCTATGGGGAACATAAGGCTAGGTGTGAAATAGGCAAGCGTTGCTTTCCTGAGCAAAGACACATTGGGGCTGAGGTTTGATTCCCAAGCACATTTTTCCTTGGCAGAATGCAGCTTCTAGTATCCATTTTTGTGCCATTTCTGAGATAGGTCCTAGGTGGGCCTGTTCCAACCTGGTTAAGTTTTGGTTGCTAGGGCCTGTGCAAGCAAGGCCTTTTCCTGCCAAAGCAGCCTTCTCACCGAAGGAGAACATGTTTGGTGTTGGCTTCAGGCTGCAGAGACCAACAGCCAAGCAGCAGTGCCCACCGAGCCAGAGGCGGCCCAGAGCCGCCTTGGCCCTATTGGGAACATAAAGCTAGGTGAGAAATAGGCAAGTGTTGCTATTCTGAACAAAGACGCATTGGGGCTGAGATTTGTTCCCCAGCACACTTGTTCTTGGCGGAATGCAGCTAGACTGTATCCTGAGAGATTGGATCAATCACGCTTGAAAGAATCCTGATGGATTGGCTCAATCAAGCTTGACTGAGTTCTAATTGATTGGATCAATCACGCTTGACTGACTCCTGATTGATTGGATCAATCCCGCTTGACTGACTCCTGAGTGATTGGATCCATCATGCTTGACTGACTCTTGAATTATTGGCTCAATCACACTTGACTAACTCCTGATTGATTGGATCAATCCCGCTTGACTGACTCCTGATTGATTGGATCCATCACGCTTGACTGACTCCTGAGTGATTGGATCAATCACGCTTGACTGTATCCTGATGGATTGGCTCAATCACGCTTGACTGACTCCTGATGGATTGGATCAATCACGCTGGACTGACTCCTGATGGATTGGATCAATCAGGCTGGACTGACCCCTGATGGATTGGATCAATCACGCTGGACTGACTCCTGATGGATTGGATCAATCACACTTGAATGAATCCTGACGTATTGGATGAATCGCGCTTCAGTTTATTTTGATTGATGGGTGGGTTGCTGGGGCCTGTTCCAATAAGGCCTTTTCGTGCCAAATTAACCATTTCACTGAAGTAGAACAGGTTTGGTGTTCGTTTCAGGCTCCTGAGACCAGCAACCAAGCAGCAGTGCCCACAGAGCCAGAGGCAGCCAAGATCCGCCTTTGCCCTATGGGGAACATAAGTCTAGGTGAGAAATAGGCAAGGACTGACAGATTGGATTAATCACGATTGAAGGAATCAATGTGAATGTGTCCTTCCCTGAGCAAGGACACATTGGGGCTGAGGTTTTTTCCCCGAGCACATTTTTCCTTGGCAGAATGCAGCTTCCAGTATCCATTTTTGTGCCGTTTCTGAGATAGGACCTAGGTGGGTCCCTCCCTAGCTGGTTAAGTTTGGGTTGCTAGGGTGTGTGCAAGCAAGGCCTTTTCCTGCCAAATCAGCCTTCTCCCCAAAGGAGGACACATTTGGTGTTGGCCTCATGCTGCAGAGACCAGCAGCAAACAGCAGTGCTCACCGAGCCAGACGCAGCCCAGACCCGCCTTGGCCCTATGGGGAACATAAGGCTAGGTGAGAAATAGGCAAGCGTTGCTTTCCTGAGCAAAGACGCATTGGGGCTTAGGTTTGTTCCCAGCAGATTTGTCTTTGGCAGAATGCAGCTTGCCTGAATCTTGATTGATTGGATCAATCACGCTTGACTGACTCCTGATTGATTGGATTAATCACGCTTGCCTGACTCCTGATGGATTGGATCAATCACGCTTGACTGACTCCTGATGGATTGGATCATTCCCGCTTGACTGACTGCTGATGGATTGGATCTATCACGCTTGACTGACTCCTGAATGATTGGATCAATCAAGCTTGACTGACTCCTGATGGATTGGATCAGTCACTCTTCCCTGTATTTTGATTGATTGGTGGGTTGCTTGGGCCTGTTCAATCAAGGCCTTTTCGTGCCAAATCAGCCTTTTGACTGAAGGAGAATTGGTTTGGTTTTAGATTAAGGCTGCTGAGACCAGCAGACAAGCAGCAGTGCCCACAGAGCCAGAGACAGCCAAGAACCTCCTTGCCACTATGGGGAGAAGTTTGCTATGTTAGAACAAGGCAAGCGTTGCTTTCTTGTGCCAAGACGCATTGGGGCTGAAGTTTGTTCCCCGAGCACAGTTTTCCTTTGCAGAATGCAGCTTCCAGAAGCGAGTTTTGTGCCGTTTCTTTGACAGGACCTAGGTGGGTCTCTCCATATTTGGCTAATGTTCGGTTGCTGTGGCCTCTGAAAACAAGGCATTTTCCTGCCAAATCAGCCTTCTCCCTGGAGGAGAACACGTTTGGTGTTGTTTTAAGGTTGTGGAGAACAGCATCCAAACAGCAGTTCCCATGGATTCAGAGGAAACCCATATCTTCCAAGGCTCTACAGGGAGCATAGGGCTAGGTGAGAAATAGGCAAGCGTTGCTTTCCTGAGCAAAGACGCATTGGGGCATAGTTTTGTTCCCCAAGCACATTTTTCCTTGGCAGAATGCAGTTTCCCGTATCCATTTTTGTGCCATTTCAGAGATAGGTCCTAGGTGGGTCCCTCCCTAGCTGGTTAAGGGTGTGTTTCTAGGCCCTGTGCAAGCAAGGCCTTTTCCTGCCAAAGCAGCCTTCTCACCGAAGGAGAACACGTTTGGGGTTGGCTTCAGGCTGCAGAGACCAGCAGCCAAGCAGCAGTGCCCACCGAGCCAGAGGCAGCCCAGACCCACCTTGGCCCTATGGGAACATAAGGCTAGGTGAGAAATAGGCAAGCGTTACCTTCCGGAGCAAAGACGCATTGGGGATGAGATTTGTTCCCCGCACAGTTTTCCTTGGCAGAATGCAGCTGACGGAATCCTGACAGATTGGAGCAATCACGCTTGAAGGAATCCTGATTGATTGGCTCAATCACGCTTGACTGACTCCTGATTGATTGGATCAATCACGCTTGACTGACTGTTGAGTTATTGGATCCATCACGCTTGACTGACTCCTGATTGATTGGATCCATCACAATTGACTAGCTCCTGATTATTGGATCAATCAGGCTTGACTAACTCCTGATTGATTGGATCAATCACGCTTGCCTGACTCCTGATTGTTTGGATCAATCAGGCTTGACTGAGTCCTGATTTAGTGGATTAATCACTCTTCACTCTATTTTGATTGATTGCTGGGTTGCTGGTGCCTGTCCAAACAAGGCCTTTTTGTACCAAATCAGCCTTTTCACTGAGGGAGAACATGTTTGGTGTTAGTTTCAGGCTGCAGAAACCAGCAGTCAAGCAGCAGTGCCCTCAAAGCCAGTGATATCCAAGACCCGCCTTGGCCCTATGGGGAACATAAGGCTAGGTGAGAAATGGGCAAGCGTTGCTTTCCTGAGCAAAGACGCACTGAGGCTGAGATTTGTTCCCCAGCACATTTTTCCTTGGCAGAATGCAGCTTGACTGTATGCTGAGAGATTGGATCAATCATGCTTGAAGGAATCATGAGTGATTGGCTCAACAAACTTGACTGAGTTCTGATGGATTGGATCAATCACGCTTGAATGACTCTTGGTTGTTTGGATCAATCACGCTTGACTCACTCCTGATTGATTTGATCTATCACACTTGACTGACTCCTGAGTGATTGGATTCATCACGCTTGACTGACTCTTGAATCATTGGATCAATCCCACTTGACTGACTCCTGAATAATTGGCTCAATCACGCTTGAATGACTCCTGAGTGATTGGATCAATCACTCTTGACTTAATCCTTTTAGTTTGGATCAATCACGCTTGACTGACTCCTTTAGTGTTTGGATCAATCACGCTTGACTGTATTTTGATTGATTGCTGTGGTGCTGGAGAACACAGCAATCAATTGATTGCTAGGCCCTATGGGGAACATAATGCTAGGCGAGAAATAGGCAGGTGTTTCTTTCCTGAACAAAGACGCATTGGGGCTGAGGTTTGTTCCCCGAGCACATTTTTCCTTGGCAGAATGCAGCTTCCAGTATCCATTTTTGTGCCGTTTCTGAGATAGGACCTAGGTGGGTCCCTCCCTATCAGGTTAAGTGTCGGTTGCTGGGCATGTGCAAGCAGGGGCTTTCTACAGCCAAAGCAGCCTTCTCCCCAAAGGAGAACACATTTGGTGTTGGCTTCAGGCTGCAGAGACCAGCAGCCAAGCAGCAGTGCCCACCGAGCCAGAGGCAGCCCAGACCCACTTGGCCCTATGTGGAACATAAGGCTAGGTGAGAAATACGCAAGCGTTGCTTTCCTGAGCAAAGACGCATTGGAGCTGAGATTTGTTCCCCAGCACAGTTTTCCTTGGCAGAATGCAGCTTGACTGTATCCTGAGAGATTGGATCAATCATGCTTGAAGGAATCATGAATGATTGGCTCAATCAAGCTTGACTGAGTTCTGATGGATTGGATCAATCACACTTGACTGACTCCTGGTTGTTTGGATCAATAACGCTTGATTCACTCCTGATAGATTGGATCTATCACGCTTGACTGACTTCTAAGTGATTGGATCCATCACTCTTGATTGACTCCTGAGTGATTGGATCCATCACGCTTGACTGACTCTTGAATGATTGGATCAATCACGCTTGACTGACTCCTGATTGATTGGCTCGATCACCTTTGACTGACTCCTGGTTGTTTGGATCAATCACACTTGACCGGATTTTGATTGATTGCTGGGTTGCTGGGGCCTGTTCAAACAAGGCCTTTTCGTTCCAATTCAGCCTTTTCACTGAAGAAGAACACGTTTGGTGTTAGTTTCAGGCTGCTGAGACCAGCAGCCAAGCAGCAGTGCCCACAGGGTCAGAGACAGCCAAGACCCGTCTGGCCCTATGGGGAACATAAGGCTAGGTGTGAAATAGGCAAGCGTTGCTTTCCTGAGCAAAGACACATTGGGGCTGAGGTTTGATTCCCAAGCACATTTTTCCTTGGCAGAATGCAGCTTCTAGTATCCATTTTTGTGCCATTTCTGAGATAGGTCCTAGGTGGGCCTGTTCCAACCTGGTTAAGTTTTGGTTGCTAGGGCCTGTGCAAGCAAGGCCTTTTCCTGCCAAAGCAGCCTTCTCACCGAAGGAGAACATGTTTGGTGTTGGCTTCAGGCTGCAGAGACCAACAGCCAAGCAGCAGTGCCCACCGAGCCAGAGGCGGCCCAGAGCCGCCTTGGCCCTATTGGGAACATAAAGCTAGGTGAGAAATAGGCAAGTGTTGCTATTCTGAACAAAGACGCATTGGGGCTGAGATTTGTTCCCCAGCACACTTGTTCTTGGCGGAATGCAGCTAGACTGTATCCTGAGAGATTGGATCAATCACGCTTGAAAGAATCCTGATGGATTGGCTCAATCAAGCTTGACTGAGTTCTAATTGATTGGATCAATCACGCTTGACTGACTCCTGAGTGATTGGATCAATCCCGCTTGACTGACTCCTGAGTGATTGGATCCATCATGCTTGACTGACTCTTGAATTATTGGCTCAATCACACTTGACTAACTCCTGATTGATTGGATCAATCCCGCTTGACTGACTCCTGATTGATTGGATCCATCACGCTTGACTGACTCCTGAGTGATTGGATCAATCACGCTTGACTGTATCCTGATGGATTGGATCAATCACGCTTGACTGACTCCTGATGGATTGGATCAATCACGCTGGACTGACTCCTGATGGATTGGATCAATCAGGCTGGACTGACCCCTGATGGATTGGATCAATCACGCTGGACTGACTCCTGATGGATTGGATCAATCACACTTGAATGAATCCTGACGTATTGGATGAATCGCGCTTCAGTTTATTTTGATTGATGGGTGGGTTGCTGGGGCCTGTTCCAATAAGGCCTTTTCGTGCCAAATTAACCATTTCACTGAAGTAGAACAGGTTTGGTGTTCGTTTCAGGCTCCTGAGACCAGCAACCAAGCAGCAGTGCCCACAGAGCCAGAGGCAGCCAAGATCCGCCTTTGCCCTATGGGGAACATAAGTCTAGGTGAGAAATAGGCAAGGACTGACAGATTGGATTAATCACGATTGAAGGAATCAATGTGAATGTGTCCTTCCCTGAGCAAGGACACATTGGGGCTGAGGTTTTTTCCCCGAGCACATTTTTCCTTGGCAGAATGCAGCTTCCAGTATCCATTTTTGTGCCGTTTCTGAGATAGGACCTAGGTGGGTCCCTCCCTAGCTGGTTAAGTTTGGGTTGCTAGGGTGTGTGCAAGCAAGGCCTTTTCCTGCCAAATCAGCCTTCTCCCCAAAGGAGGACACATTTGGTGTTGGCCTCATGCTGCAGAGACCAGCAGCAAACAGCAGTGCTCACCGAGCCAGACGCAGCCCAGACCCGCCTTGGCCCTATGAGGAACATAAGGCTAGGTGAGTAAAAGGCAAGTGTTGCTTTCCTGAGCAAAGACGCATTGGGGCTTAGGTTTGTTCCCAGCAGATTTGTCTTTGGCAGAATGCAGCTTGCCTGAATCTTGATTGATTGGATCAATCACGCTTGACTGACTCCTGATTGATTGGATTAATCACGCTTGCCTGACTCCTGATGGATTGGATCAATCACGCTTGACTGACTCCTGATGGATTGGATCATTCCCACTTGACTGACTGCTGATGGATTGGATCTATCACGCTTGACTGACTCCTGATTGATTGGATCAATCAAGCTTGACTGAATCCTAAGTGATTGGCTCAATCACGCTGGACTGACTCCTGATTGATTGGATCAATCACGCTTGACTGAATACTTTTATTTTGGGTCAATCATGCTTGACTGTATATTGATTGATTTGTTGGTTGCTGGGGCCTGTTCAAACAAGGCCTTTTCACCCCAAATCAGCCTTTTCACTGAAGGAGAACATGGTTGGTGTTGGTTTCAGGCTGCTGAGACCAGCAGCCAAGCAGCAGTGCCCACAGAGCCAGAGACAGCCAAGACCCTCCTTGGCCCTATGGGGAACATAAGGCTAGGTGAGAAATAGGCAAGCGTTGCTTTCCTGAGCAAAGACGCATTGGGGCTGAGGTTTGTTCCCCGATCACAGTTTTCCTTTGCAGAATGCAGCTCCTAGAAGCGAGATTTGTGCCGTTTCTTTGACAGGACCTAGGCTGCTCTCTCCCTATTTGGCTAATATTCGGTTGCTGTGGCCTGTGCACACAAGGCCTTTTCCTGCCAAATCATCTTTCTCCCCAAAGAGAAAATGTTTGAGGTTTGTTTAATGCTGCAGAGACCAGCATCCAAGCAGCAGTTCCCATGGATTCAGAGGCAAACCATATCTTCCTAGGCCCAATGGGGTCATAGGGCTAGGTGAGAACCAGGCAGGCGTTGCTTTCCTAAGGGAAGATGAATTGGGTCTGAGGTTTGTTCCCCGAACCGCCATTGCCCATGGAGCAAGAGCCAACCCAGACCCTCCTTGGCCCTATGGAGAGCAGTGCCGTAGCTGAGAAACAGCCCAGCACTACCTGCCTGAGCAATCCCACAATAGTGGTGTTCTTCCCACCCCGAGGGGAGTTCAACTGTCCCAGATGTAGCTCCCAGCAGCTAGTTTGGTGCCGTTTCTGAGATGGGCACTAGGTGCTTATGGCCCCACCTAGCCTAAGGAGGATTGATGGGGGGAGGGAACACAAGGCCTTTTCAAGCCAAATCACACTTGTTCAGTAATGTTAACACCATAGGAGTGGGTTCAAAGCACAGGAGACCACGTGCAAACCCGCAAGGCCACAGAGCATGTGTAGCTCAGAGATTCCTTGGCCCTATGGAAAGGGGAGGCCTAGGTGAGAAAGAGGCAAGTGCTGCTAGCCTGAGCCAACACGCATTAGTGGTGGTGTTGGCTCCCCGAGGAGAGTCGAACGTTCCTGGATGCAGCTCCCAGAAGCTAGTTTTGTGCGGTTTGTGAGATGGGCCCTAGCTGGTGATGGCCCTAGCTGGCCGAGACAGGATTGCTGGTGCGGGGGAACGCAAGGCATTTTCAGGCCGAATCACACGTGCTCACTAAGGGGAACACATTGTGAGTAGGTTTCGAGAATATGTACGAATGGCCCTAGCTAACCAAAGTAGGATTGCAGGAGGGAGGGAACACAAGGCATTTTTAGGACAAATCCCCTGGTTCAGTAAAGGGAACACATTTGGAGTGGATTTCATACACAGGGAACCACTAGCAAACCCCCAGTGACCACAGAGCAAGAGGAAGTCGAGACCATTCTTGGCCCTATGGAGAGCAGACGCCTAGGTGAGAAACAGGCCAGCACTGATAGCCTGAGCAATCACCCCATAGTGGTGTTGTTCCCTCCACAAGGAGAGTTCAACTTACACAGATGAAGCTTACAGAAGCTAGTTTTGTGCCATTTCAGAGATGGGTATTTCATGCTGATCGCTATAGCTGGCCTAGGGAAGAAGGATTGGATGACGGAACACAAGGTATTTTCAGGCCAAATCACACTTGTCCCCAGAGGGCTGCATGTTGAGGTTGGGTTACAAGCAGAAGAGACAACCAGCAAAGCTCCAGTGGCCATGGAGCAAGAGGCAGCCCAGGCAATCCTTGGCCCTATGGAGAGCAGAGGCCTAGGTGAGAAACAGGCAAGCACTGCACACCTCAGCCAAAACACAAGCGTGGTGTGGTTGCCTCCCAAGGGATAATTGATCTTTCCTGGATGCAGCTCCCAGAAGCTCGTTTTGTGCGGTTTCTGAGATGGGCCCTTGGTGCTGATGACCCTAGCTGGCCTAGGCAGGATTGCTTGAGTGTCAGAACACAAAGCATTATCAGGCCATATCACACTTGTTCCCTTAGGAGAACACATTGGCATTGGTGTACATCAGAGGAGACCACTAGCAAACCCCAAGTGTCCACGGAGCAAAAGTCAGTCCAGGCAAACCTTGGCCCTCTGGAGAGCAGAGGCCTTAGGTGAGAAACAGGCAAGCGCTGCTAGCCTGAGACAACATGCATTACTGGTGGTGTTGCCTCTCCGAGGAGAGTCGAACTTGACTGGATGCAGCTCCCAGAAGCTAGTTTTGTGCGGTTTGTGAGATGGGCCCTAGCTGGTGATGGCCCTATCTGGCCGAGACAGGATTGCTGGAGCAAAGGGAACACAAGGCATTTTCAGGCCAAATCACATGTGCTCACTAAGGGGAAAATGTTGGGAGTGGGTTTTGAGGACAGGAGACCAGCAGCAAACCCCCAGTGCCCACGGAGCAAGAAGCAGCCCAGACACTCCTTGGCCCTATGGAGAACAGACGCTTAGGTAAGACAGGCAAGCGCTGCTGGCCTCAGCCAACACATAAGAGTGGTGTGGTTACATCTACAAGGATCATTGAACTTTCCCGGATGCAGCTCCTAATAGCTAGTTTTGTGCGGATTCTCTGATGGGCATTTAGTTCTATTGTCCCTATCTGGACAAGGGAGGATTGCTGGGGCGAGGGAACACAAGGCATTTTCAGGCCATATCACACTTGTTGCCTTAGGAGAACACGTTGGGATTGGGTTTCCAGCACAGGAGACCACCAGCAAACCGCCAGTGCCCACGGAAAAAGAGGCAGCCCAGATGTTCCTTGACCCTAAGGAGAGCAGAGGCCTAGGTGAGAAACAGGAAAGCGGTGCCTGCTGGAGCAATCACCAAATACTGGTGTTGTTCCCACCCCAAGGAGTGTTGAACTTTCCTGAATGCAGGTCACAGAAGCTAGATTCTTGCCGTTTGAGATGGGCACTAGGTGCATATAGCCCCAGCTACTCTAAGGAGGATTGATGCGGTGAGGGAACACAAGGCTGTTTCAAGCCAAATCACACTTGTTCAGTAAGGTTAACAGGAGAGGAGTGGGTTCAAAGCACAGGAGACAACCTGCAAACCCGCAAGGCCATGGAGCCAGACGGACTCAGACACTCCTTGGCCCTAAGGAAGGGGAGGCCTAGGTGAGAAAGAGGCAAGTGCTGCTAGCCTGAGCCAACACGCATTAGTGGTGGTGTTGGCTCCCCGAGGAGAGTCAAACGTTCCTGGATGCAGCTCCCAGAAGCTAGTTTTGTGCGGTTTGTGAGATGGGCCCTAGCTGGTGATGGCCCTAGCTGGCCGAGACAGGATTGCTGGTGCGGGGGAACACAAGGCATTTTCAGGCCAAATCACACGTGTTCACTAACGGGGGCACGTTGGGAGTGAGTTTTGAGGAAAGGAGACCACCAGCAAACCCCTAGGGCCCACGGAGCAAGAGGCAGCCCAGACCCTCCTTGGCCCTATGGAGAGCAAAGCCCTGGTTGACAAACAGGGCAGCGCTGCTAGCCTGAGCAATCACCCAAGAGTGGTGTTTTTCCCACCCCGAGGAGAGTTCAACTGTCCCAGATGCAGCTCCCAGAAGCTAGTTTGGTGCCGTTTCTGAGATGGGCACTACGTGCTGATCGCACACTGGCCCAGGGAGGAAGGCTTGGATGACAGAACATAAGGCATTTTCAAGCCAAATCACACTTGTTCAGTAAGGTGAACATGATAGGAGGGGGTTCAAAGCACAGGAGACCAGCAGCAACCCGGAAAGACCAGAGCAAGAGGCAGCCCAGACCCTCCTTGGCCCTATGGAGAAGAGACCCCTAGCTGAGAAACAGGCAAGCGCTGCTGGCCTGAGCAAACAAGCATTAGAGGTGCTGTTGCCTCCCTGAGGAGAGTTGAACTTTCCCGGATGCAGCTCCCAGAAGCTAGTTTTGGGCCGTTTCTGAGATGGGCCCTCCGTGCTGATGGCCTTAACTAGCCTAGGGAGGATGGCTTGGTTGAAGGAACACAGGGCATTTTCAGGCCAAATGACACGTGCTCACTAATGAGAACACCTTGGGAGTGGGTTTCAAGCACAGGAGACCACCAGCAATCTGCCAGTAGCCACGGAGCAAGAGGCAGCCCAGACCCTCCTTGGCCCTATGAAGGGTGACAAACAGGCAGGCACTGCTAGCCTGAGCAAACACGAAATAGTGGTGTGGTGGCTCCCCAAGGAGATTTGAACTGTCCAGGATGCTGTTCCCAGCAGCTCCTTTATCAGCCGTTTCTGAGATGGTCCCTTGGGGATGACGGCCCTAGCTAGCCTAAGGAGGATTGCTGGGGTGAGGGGACACAAGGCATTTTCAGGCCAAATCACCCTGGTTCAGGAAGGGGAACACGTTGGGAGTGGGTTTCAACCACTAGCAAACCCCCGGGGGCCACGGAGCAAGTGGCACCCCAGACCATCCCTGGCCTTAGGGAGAGCAGATGCCTAGCTGGGGAACAGGCAAGCGCTGCTGGACTGAGCAAACAAGCATTAGTGGTGTGTTTGCCTCCAGGAGGAGAGTCAATCTTTCCTGGTTGCAGCTCCCAGAAGCTCGTTTGGTGCCGTTTCTGAGATGGCCCTCGGTGCTGCTGCCCCTAGCTGGCCTAGGGAGGACTGCTGGGGCGACTGAGCACAAGGCATTTTCAGGCCAATTGACACGTGCTCACTAAGGGGAACATGTTGGGAGTGGGTTTCAAGCACAGTAGACCAGCAGCAAACCCCCAATGCCCACGGAGCAAGAGGCAGCCCAGACCCTCCCTGGCCATATGCAGAGCAGAGGCCAATGTGAGAAACAGGCAAGCGCTGCACGCCTCAGCCAACATGCAAGAGTGGTGTGGTTGCCTCCCAAAGGATCATGGATCTTTCCTGGATGCAGCTCCCAGAAGCTAGTTTTGTGCGGTTTCTGAGATGGGCCCTTGGTGCTGAGGGCCCTAGCTGGCCTAGGGAGGACTGCTTGGGTGTCAGAACACAAGGCATTATCAGGCCATATCACACTTGTTGCCTTAGGAGAACACGTTGGGATTGGGTTCCCAGCACTGGAGACCACCAGCAAACCACCAGGGCCCACGGAGCAAGAGGCAGCCCAGACCCTCCTGGGCCCTATGGAGAGCAGAGCCCTAGGTGAGAAACAGCCCAGCGCTGCCAGCCTGAGGACTCACACAATAGAGGTGTTGCCCCCACACCGAGGAGAGTTCAACAGTCCCAGATGCAGCTCTCAGAATCTAGTTTGGTGCCATTTCGGAGATGGGCACTAGGTGCTTATGGCCCCACCTAGCCTAAGGAGGATTGATGGGGGGAGGGAACACAAGGCCTTTTCAAGCCAAATCACACTTGTTCAGTAAGGTTAACACTGTAGGAGTGGGTTCAAAGCACAGGAGACCACGTGCAAACCCGCAAGGCCACGGAGCCAGAGGGAGCTCAGACACTCCTTGGCCCTAAGGAAAGGGGAGGCCTAGGTGAGAAAGAGGCAAGTGCTGCTAGCCTGAGCCAACACGCATTAGTGGTGGTGTTGGCTCCCCGAGGAGAGTCGAACGTTCCTGGATGCAGCTCCCAGAAGCTA
>NW_025927391.1:0-55872 GCF_016906955.1 Phacochoerus africanus
GACTTTATTTCATCACAAATAGTCCAACAGTTAACCCATTCCCTCAAAAGGCACAAGATCCTGGTTCCATTTTTGGACCGTGTGGCACCCATATTTGCCTTTGAATTCCCTAAGACATCTTAATTCTGTCAGCCAGGTTTCCCACAGCAGTTTCAAAACAAAAGGAATTACTGAGAAGCTTCTTACCTTTTGAGTTGAGTAGGGTGACTTACCAAGAAGCTTCCATAAAGGTCCCTTGATGAAATCGGAGAGCAGAACACAAAGGGAACAGAGCTGGGATCCCAGATCCGTCAAAAATCATTGAGCAGAATGGGATCCGCCAGTGCAAAGCACCACTTACTCAACCAGCGTTGATGTTCTTCATCGCTCTTTCCTTCCTACTTCTGACAACAATGATTACAAGAAAATTCAGAAGGCTTTACTGGATAGCAATGTTTTATTGAGGGAGAAACAAACTGTTCGAAAAGAGTACGATTTCATACCTAGAACAAGTATGAAGCTCAGAGGTTTGATGTTTCCCAACAGCTTGTAAAGGGAACAGGAGGAAGTTGTTTGACCTTGACAGTGATTGCTTTTTATGATAAGGGTTTCCAGGGGAGCAGATCACCACAGTATGCGGTTTTGTACCTTTTTTTTTTTTTTAAATAGTTTTCAAAGGCATTTACAAGAAATACCCTAATCTAAATTTCCCGTAAGCTCTCAAATAAACTCGATTTAGTTTTGCTTAGGTGGCTCATTCTGTTTTGCCAGCTAGGGAGATTTTTCAAACCTGGTCTAGATTTTATTATGAAAATTTAATCTCACTCCATTCATTTCATTTTATCACCTTCAACTCAGATCTTTCTCGGTGTTGGTACAGCTCAATTCTCAGTCTCCGCAGTTTCTAGGCAGCAGAACCTTTAAAAGAGCCAAGAGGGATTGTTTTTTTGTCTTTTTGCCTTTTCTGGGGCCACTCCCCAGGCACGTGTAGATTCCCAGGCTAGGGGTCCAGTCGGAGCGTAGCCACCCGCCTACGCCAGGGCCACAGCAACACAAGATCCGAGCCGCGTCTGCAACGTACACCACAGCTCACAGCAACGCCGGATCCCCAACCCACTGAGCAAGGCCAGGGATGGAACCGGCAACCTCCTGATTCCTAGCCGGATTCGTTAACCACTGCGCCGCCACGGGAACTCCAAGAGGGATTTTTGACTTGGGCCACAACATGGCCATCTGCACTGCCGCCTGCCTTGCTGGTCGCCACGCCATTAGGTGCTCTGTCCGCGTTTTGCGCGTCGCGGCCTCGGCAAGTACACTGGGTTGGCGTTTTCTCAGGAGCAGTTCCCACTAGGGCCGAGCTGGTGCTTTCTCGGGGGTTGAAACCCGGAGCCCGTCCCCCCTTGCCCCCCCCCACCCCCGCGACCCTGCGGTGGGTGGCCGGCCTGAAAATCGCATTCACGGGCACACCCCGACTTGTACGCCTGGGGAATCAGTGACAAGCTGACGCGGAACCTGCCAAATCGAAACCGGCTCTAAGCAAATGCTCAGCGGCTGGGGCCAGCCACCCACTCCGGGGCTGGGGGGTGGGGGGAGGGAATGAAACGGCAAGGCCTCCGGGCTGCGACCCTGAGAAACACCAGCTCCGCTCCAGTGGAAAATACTTCCGAGAAAACGCCGGGCCAGTGCTCTTGCCGAGGTCGCGACGGACAAAACGCGGACAAAGGAACGAAAGGCACCGCGACCAGCAAGGCGGACGCCATGCAAGAGGCAATGTTGTGGCCAAAACATCCGTCTTGGCACTTTTAAGGGTGCTGCCACCTAGAAACTGCGGACACCGAGAATTGAGTGTTGCTAACAGGGAGAAAGACCGGACTTGCAGGTGATAAAATGAATGGAGTGGGATTAAAATTTCAAAATAAAATACAGACCAGCTTGAAAATCCCCCCAGCAGACAAAACAGTGTGAGCCGTTTAAGGCAAAACTAAATCGAGTTTATTTCAAAACTTACGGAAATTTAATGTAGGCTATTTCTTACACATGCCTTTGACAACTGTTTTTAAAAACAACCCTCAAGTAACGGTCCAAAACCGGGATGCGATAACCACCGCTTAGCCAATCTCCTTCCCGCTGGAAACCCCCATTGTAATAACCAATCACTGTAAAGGTCAAACAGCTTCCTGTTTGCTTTGTCAGCGGTCCCGAAAGGTCAATCCTCTGAGCTTTATACTTGGTTTCCGTTTGAAACGTACCGGTTTGTGAACAGTTTGTCTCTCCCTCAGTAAAATATTTCTATCCAGAAAACTTTTCTGAATTTTAACCGTGTTGTCGTCAGGTAGAATGGGAAGAATACCCCTTAAGCACCCAGAGGCAGATAAGGTACTGATAGCCAAGGAGCCTGCTGTGTTAACTGCCTTCTGGTGGCTCTGGGAGTTTGAGGGTAAATCTCAGGTAAGAGTAGAGTTCCACTCCCTTTGTGTTGAAATCTCAGGTTTTGTTGAAGGGTCTTTGCGGAAGCTTCGTAGTAAATCACCTTAATTTGCTCAAAAGAAGAGCACTTATGATTCCTTGTTTTGGAACAGCTGTTGAAAAACCAGGCCGTCAGATTTTTTTAAAAGATGCCTCAGGAGACTGGACTAGTATCCATGCAGAGGTGGCTTGGATCCCTTGTGGCTATGTGGCTGTGCCTGGCAGCTGCAGCTCTGATTCAACCTTAGTCTGGGGAAACTTGCATATGACCCAGGTTGGCCCTAAAAAGACAAAAACAAAACAAAACAAACGCTTTAGGGAATCTCAAGTCAAAGATGGGTTCCACTTGGTCCAAAACTGAAATTAGGATCTTGAGCCTGTTAGGAAAATGGGTGAACCTTTGGATAATGTGGAATTATAGTGGCCATTGAGGAATCTTGGGCTTACACAAGGTAGTTCTTCTTAGGGGTCCTCTTAAAAAGAGAGGATCCTGGAAACTATGGGTAGCCATACAACACATTCTTTAATTGGTATGCAGAAGGTGCAGAATGTACTAAAATGACTCCAGAAATAGCTTCGCTAAAAGAACTTTTACAGAGCAGGAGATAAGTCTTTAGTAGAAAGCTTTAGGCATCAGCAGGTAACCTTAGCTTATTCCATCTCCTAGCAGCACAGTTTGGATGTAGCTAAACTTTTGAGTTTTGTGTTATTAAACCTGACACATGGCTAAGAATTTTAAATGAAAGCTGCAACGTTTCTGTGTGTATATTTATTTATGTATATCTGTATGCTTACGTAGATCCGTCTAATATATGTATGTATGTTATATGTATGTAGTATTTAAAAGATTTCTACTTAATTGGCTTAAAGAAAACTAAGCAATTATATAAATTATGTCTTGAACTCTCAGAAATGTAGAAAGTAACCCACATGGTTTTCAGGTTCCCACGATCTGGAATAATCTTCGGTTAATTAAAAGGTAGTTTAAGTTTTCAGGTTTCATTAAAACAAACATGTCTTCAGAGTCGTCAAGGTTGTATATAATGCAAAGATACAACTTTTTCTACCTGGGTTTACTAGTCTAATAAATTCATGTTATCTCTGTCTTTTGAAATTTGTCAGCAAGAAAAATAAGGTGATGGTTAGCTGCGTAATGTTAATCCAAACAAAAGACTGTAAAACACAAGTCATTTAAATAGGTATAAGTCAGATAAAAGTTTATATTAAGTTAAAATTAAATGATGGATATTCATTGAATATCTAAGTCATTTCCAGAGACGCTAATATACTGAAATATTAATTGCTAAATCTAGGTTAAAGTTGATCTACTTTTGCCTTCTTAATTTTTTACAAGGAGACGAAAGATATTTGGGTCTAGTAGTAAACATTTTCCCCTATATCAAAATTATGTAGTGAAAGACATATCTCTGTAAGAATTACAACTTGTTACGATTTATATCATGTTTGCTCATATATGTATTATATAAATATTCATAGCATGCTAATATATGACAGTTTACAAATGTCAGCTTCCTAGTTTTCACTGGAAAGTAAAGCTTACTAATGGTTAACTATATAATCAATATGTGAAAGTAAAACTGCTAGAAACAATAAGACAGATGAGAAAAAACTGTATAAATTGAGAGGAAAATGGGACATGTTTTAATACACAGAGCATGAGAGCCATATATTATATGTTTTCGTTAAGGAAAAAAAGAGTAATTTTGTTCTAAAATAAAATGATTATTTCAAAAAAAGGGAAGAAAAAAATCTAAGTGGATATATTAATTTGTGGGTGTAATTATTTTGTTGTGTTAAAGCTAGCATGAATAGATTTATCCATGAGGGTTTTTTTAAAAATGAGGTAAATAATGCACTGATATAAAACTAAAATTTAATTTTCTTTCCTTAATTTTCTGTTAAAACCACAAAATAGTTTAGATGATTTGTCTGCTCTTTATAAGATTAGAAAGGTTTTGATATATTTTCTATGTAATCTTAAAACAAACCTTCTGGCTTTATCAAAATATTTCCTGTGCTTTATTTAGAGTCTTTATCAGGTTTTTGATTACTTATATAACAAAGATTTTTCAATATTAAAAGAACTAAGGATTGTTTTTTGCCACCTTTTTTTTTTTTTTTACTTACTTTGTAACTTTTCTGTGTTTGTCTCTGAAATCTTCTAATTATGTTTATTAGACTGGTTAACTAAATATTATTTTACTGTGACCTGTGGTCCTATTTGGTCAAGTATTATACCACCTTTTGACATTTTTGACAAACTATCCAAATCAAACCTGAATGAAGTAGTTTTGAACTTGAACTAACTTTGGAATTTTCCCAGAGAAGTCCCTGGAAAAATCTCAAAAAGATTTGTTCTCCCCTCCTATAAAAAGACAAGATATTAAACTGATTAGGCTCATGGGATTATGTTAAATTGCGTAAGAAACATTATCGGAGGAAAAAGTGATAGGTTATATCTTATGTGTTCTATATTATAAATATAAGATCAGAAATTATATGAAATTCCACCAAATCTTATATGTCCTGAAATATGGGTATCAGTCATAATGTCAGTTATTATCTTAAAATATTGTAATCACAAGAATGACCAAATTTACTTTGTGATTTGCATCATTTCTTAGTGAACTGTCACTAGATATTTAACTATGGCTATTTTTTTGTTTCTTGTCATTCATGGATCGTTATTGCTTTCTCTTTTTTAATTAAAGTATAGTTTATTTACAGTCTTGTGCCAATTATTGCTTTATTCTTGATTCTTCTCAGAAATCATTTACAACATCAGCATGCAGAAATGCTTCATCTTCAAGAAGTTCATGGAAAAGACTCTAGAATTTAAGTTCATGATAACTTGAAGATTCATAACAGCAAACTGGGTAAGAATTTCCCAAACTAATGAATGATACTGATAAACTGTAATGCTAAAAATGGTACCCCAAGATCAAGCAAAACAAAAATTAATTAAATGAGACTGAATAAACTGAGGAAGATGGATTATAATTTTTATGACTTTATTTGCAAAATTGTTGGTTTCTTTAATGTTTTGTTTTCTAGACTTCACCTATTTTCTCTGTTTTAAAAGGCTATCTAGATCTTTATATACGTTCCTTTTTTTTTTTTTTTTGTCTTTTATAGGGTCACACCCGTGGCACATGGAGGTTCCCAGGCTGGGGGTCAAATTGGAGCTGTAGCCTCTGGCCTATGCCAGAGCATAGGGGATCAGCAACTCGGGATCCAAGCTGAGTGTGTGATCTACACCACAGCTCATGGCAACACTGGATCCTTAACCACTGAGCAAGGCCAGGGATCAAACCCGTAACCTCATTGCTCCTAGTCGGATTCGTTAACCACTGGGCCACGGGAACTCCAACATTCTTTTTTCTCACCATGGCTATCTAGAACTCTAGACATTTGGTAAAAACATACTATTGTGAACAAAAGTTGGAACATTGATCTTTTCCATCCCTATCCAATCCCTCCAGAATTCAGTACCTCTTATTAAATATTCTTATTTTTCATGACAATATAGGTAAGTACATAAATTCGACAGGAATCGGAACTCCTTGTAAACAGGACACTACTGGACAGGCCCTTAGCTTTACTTCTTAGACTATAGAGACTTTTAAAGGGTCTGTTCTGAGATGCCTTAATATCAGACAATTTTGAAGAGTCAAGGTTGACTTTATAGAGTCAATAAAGCCCCTTGGTTATTACCAACATTTGACTGAAATGTCCTATTTGAGAAGATGCATAGAATCATGAGTTCTTGAGACACTTATGTAAATAACCAAGCCAAGTGAAGTGATACTAGATTAATTTTACAAACATATTAGTTTCATCGTAATTACCTTTGATGAAAATTGGCCGAGTAGAATGTTTTCATAGAAAACCAAAACATACCCACTATCAGATTGTAGTTCTGTTCATTGTCGTTGAGATTTTGTTGTTTATCTGTAAACTTTATAGAAATTACCAAAGCAAATCATGTGTGGACAGCCTTCATGCCTTTTACTATGTGGGGCATTCAGAGAGTTCATCCGAACACCCAGAAACATCATCACAGTCAGTCAAACTGCAAACCAGGAAAATCCATCTGGTTAAAACTGTCATCCTCATTCCACCACGTAAGGATGCTTGAAACTCAAATCTTCTCAACTGGTTGCTGTCCAGATTCAGAAAACTGAGTTGATAATTTGCTCCAAGCATTAAGTTTGTTTCCATAGAAATGCCTTTGATTAAATACTTGACTGCACACATCCAATGAAAGCCAACTCAGATGAAAGCTCACCTACCACACTGCCTTCTGAAATAAAACATCCTCATGTCTGTCCTCTCTGAAATAATCATGAGTATATCTTACTGATAATACATTATGTTGTACCAATGTAAATAATTCATCAAAAAATTGTAATCCAATTACACATTATCAGACAAAAATTACAGGTTGACTTAGAAAGGTAAAACTGGAATCTGATTATAACTGATTATTTTTTCGGTTAAATCTTGGCTCCTTGGAATCTTTCCTTCTCAGTGTTTTTCAGCTTTTGTCTATTATTTTTTTAATGACCACCATGTTAATCTCTCTAGTACACAGTATCCTCTCAAGGGTTTAATTGCCTTTGGGCAGTCACTCACACAATAAGTGCTAACCATCAGAACCTGGACAACTCCCAGAACTGGGTGATGGGTGTGCAGCTATTGATAACAGGCACTTTGCCACTACCATTTCAAATGTTTAAACAGTGGAGACTGCATGACTCTGAGTGCCAATGACTAGATCCCAGACAGAGTAAAGTTCTACTGGTTTTCACACTCTTGCCTTGGTAAGAGAGTGACCAAAACATGGAAGGGGGAATTAAAAGAAAATAAAATGAGACAAGGCTTGAGAATTCCCCAAACAGACAAAATCATTTAATCCAGGTAAGCAAAACTAAATAGAGCTTATTTCACGAATATAAGTGCAACTTTTCATGTGTAGTAGTTATTCTTGTAAATGCCTCTGAAAAATGATAAAAGAAAGTTAAGCTATCCTTCTAAATTTGTATAAGAAACCACTTTTAACCAAGCCTATACAGTCTGGAAACACCCACTGTAATTAACAATTGTTGCAGAGGTTAAACAACTTCCCTGTTTTTACTTTATAAGCCAGCCTGTAATTGTAACATTGTGTCTTTGAGCTTCATACTAGACTTGGCTTTGAAATATCCCAGTTTATGGACAGTTTGTTTCTGGCTCAATGAGATATCTACATCAAGTAGAAGTCTTTGCAATTTGGAAATTTCGTTGTGGCTCAGCGGAAATGAATCTGACGAGTATCAGTGAGGACACAGGCTTGATCCCTGGCCTCGCTCAGTGGGTTAAGGATCTGGCATTGCCGTGAGCTGTGGCGTAGGTCGCAGAAGTGGCTCAGATCCAGTGTTCCTGGCGTGGGACCCCCTACCCTGGGAACCTCCACATGCTGTGTGTGTGGCCCTAAAAAAAGACAAAAAGACAAAAATAAAATAACAGTGTAAAATAGTTTAACATTAAAAATAAATTTAGGGTTCCCATCATGGCGCAGCAGAAACAAATCTGAGGATGTGGGTTTGATCCCTGGCCTCGCTCAGTAGGTTAAGGATCTGGTGTTGCAGTGAGCTGTGGTGTAGGTCACAGACATGGCTCGGATCCAGCATTGCTGTGTCTATAGCATTGGAAGCTGTAGCTCTGATTGGGCCCCTAGCCTGGGAACTTGTATGTGCCACCTCTGGTGTGGCCATAAAGAAAAAAAAAAGCAAAAAATAAATTTAAATAAAAATAATAAATTAAAATTAATAATCATAAAGTTGGACATAAAATTTTAAAGTTAAAAAAATCTTAAATAAAATATGACAAAATAGGCCATGCTTGAATGTCCCCCAGGCTACAGCATTTAAGTCCCTAGGCAAAAGTAAGTCCATCTTATTTCAAGAAATACCTTAACTTAGTGTATTTCTTATAAATGCCTCTGAACTCCATAAAAGAAATGCCATCTTACAAAAATGGTATAAGGTTATCCCTTTTTATAATACCATGCCATCTGGACACTCCCAGCCACAGCTACCAATCTTTGCTAAGGTTAACAACAGTCTCTGTAGCTTTAGAGCAATCGCATAACATCATGCCTTTGAGCTTCCCAGTAGACCTGGGGCAAATGTGCTGTGACAGAAAAAGCCCATCAAATGCTACTAAGGGCATCGAAAAAGGGTACAGGGGCTCAGGGCTAATCTCATCGTTCCACCACCATCAAAGAGTGTTAGGCAGACAGACACTAGCTGTGTGAGGGCACAGAAAGCCATGGCTCAGGGAGAGGTGGGCCCCGCCAAAGGCATACTTTAGCTTTGGAGCGACGACCAATGCTGCAACTCCAGAGCCACTGGGACTTGCTCTTCCAAAACTGGAATTTGCTATGACTGAAAAATTGTAGGCTGGAATAAATCCCGACTTGTACCCTAAGGAATGGCTCCAGCGGGACTTGCTCAGTTTAGAAATCACTCTGACCCAATGCTTTATCCAAGCTGAGACTCAGGAAAGCCGACTGGGAGCACCTGAAATAGTGCCAGCTACAAGCAATGCCGACAACGGAGCACAGAACGGTGCACCCACCTAGGAAGAGTACCGAGAAAGAGCTAGTTTGGAAGAAAGAAACGGTGTGGCCACGGAGAAAACAACTCAATATAAACGTGTTCTGTGACAGATATGCCTCGGGCTCAGCACAGCCAGGGAAAGTGCAAGGGGAACAGGCTTGGTGCAAGCTTTGGGACCGCGGCTATTAAGACCGCATGGGGGTGGTTGGATGCAGCGGTGCTAGAACCCGGTTAGGTCCTGGGAGTATTTGGGGGTTCTACTTCTGAGACCTTTGCTGCCCCACACTCTCCTCCTACCGGGGCAGAGAAATGGGCAGTTTCGGTGCAGCTATGGCCCAGGAAACCCCAAAGCTGCTCGTGTAGCAATGAAGTAGATGAGAAAGCGCCAAGTAGCTCTCATCTCAGAACTAGGACAGTGTTTGCTGCGTTCATGTGGAAAAAACGTCCTTATGGATGGAAAGACCGCCCTTGGCTGGCCGTGCGCCAATCAGAGGCTCAACCCTGAAAACTGCCTCCACGGACCTTTAAAAGTAGAGACAAAACTTAGATTGAAAAAGATACATGTACTGGTATGTCTATTGCAGCACTATTCACAATAGCCAAGACATGGAAACAACCCATATGTCCATCCGCAGATGAAAGGATTAAGAAGATGTGGTATATAAACACAATGGAATACTCTTCAGCCATAAAAAAGAACAAAGTAATGCCATTTGCAGCAACATGGATGGACTAGAAACTCTCATACCAAGTAAAGTAAGTCAGAAAGAGAAACACAAATACCACATGATATCACTTATACCTGGAATCTAATACATGGCACAAATGAACCTTTCCACAGAAAAAAAAAAAAACAAAACTCCTGGACTTGGAGAACAGACTTGTGTTTGCCAAGGGGGAGGGAGTGGGCCGGACTGGGATTCTGGGGTTAATAGATGCAAACTATTGCATTTGGAGTGGATAAATAATGAGATTCTGCTGTATAGCACAGGGAACTGTATTTAGTCACTTGTGATGGAGCATGATGGAGGATAATGTGATAGATATGTATGACTGGGTCACTTTGCTGCAGGGTAGAAATCGACAGAACACTCTAAACCACCTATAATGGAAAAAAATCGTTAATTAAAAAGAAATGTAAAAGTACTGGGAGGGAGCAGGCTTCCCCGGCAAGTGACAACAGATGATGCCAGCCAGCAAGAAACATCAGGCTTATCATTTTCAGTGATAAAAATATATAGTTACATCTGCATAATCCCAAACTACATGTCACTAGAAATAAAGCAGAAGGCCTGATTTTGAAACGACATCCCAGAGGCCACATATTTGGTGACTGTGGCAACAGAGCTTGAATTCAAGGGGGTGGTTCCAACCAAGTGGGAGGGAAAAACACTGAGGTAGCCACCACTGAGGTAGTCTTACAGCAGAATTGCAGATCCTTGCCCATGTGGATGCCCCAGGACCCCCTACGGTGGTGTTTGTAGGTTTTCTGGGTCCCAGGCAACCACCTGATCTGTAGTATTTGGCTTCCCTGAGGCTGAAGTTGGGCCAGACAGGAACCCAAGGGTCAACTCCCAGGCAGTCCAGTCTGGGAAAAGTCCAAACTACCCATGGTACAGAGAAAGTCTGAGTCCATATCATTCCTACTCCCAGCCACTGCCCCCCCCCATTTTGATTTTAAAACAACTGTAATTTGGAGTGTGTAAATTGCAGATCCTCTAAATACATCATCCCCCATTTTAGCAGCTTCTGCCTAGGGAAAGTGAATGGAGCTAATGGCACAATTTTCACAGTTTGGAGGGCCAGGCGTGTCATTTGGAGCGCTGATCAGTAGGTCTTTGCCTGGAGCACGGGGCTCCCCACTGGGACCCATCTCTCCTCTGTACACTGTAGCCAGGCAGGCACCTTCTTCTCTTTACAAGGCAGATGTCCACTTTGTTCACACCTGCGCAGACATATCTCTGCTCCTTGGCACAGCAATGCTGCAGCCAGCTCTTGGGGGCCACCACTGAAATGCGCCCCCCACATCACTTGCCAGCGAGCTGTTCCTGCTCACAGGATCCATCATCTATAGACTTAGAGCCCACTTACAGAGGGGCTTGAGGTTCCTGGTCTCCAGAGCGTGCCCATTGTGGTTTCTAAATAAGGGTCTACATTTCCTAAGGTAAATGTACTTCCCTCTTGGTTCTGTGGTTGAAAATTCATGTAATACTCAAGCTAGGGAGAAAAAGGAGATTTTTTTCGTTGAGTCAAACTGAGGATTATAACCCAGGAGACAGGCAGACTCTCAGAAGCTCTGAGGACTGTTCCACCTGTCAGGAGCTAGCGATGTAGTCTTACACATTTTGGGGACAAAGAATCATGCATCATATTGACAAGTTAACCTTCCACATACAGTCCATCAGAGGTGTTTTGGTTGGGCTGTGCATGTTCAGAGCGAGCCTTTAGGTCAGGGTGACACCCCCCCCCCCGTAGGGGATGAGAAAGAAATATTAACCTCAAAAAGGACAATGCTAGTGTCAGAAGAAAGGGGTCATCTTCCTTAAAGGCTGATTGCCTCCTCCTGCCTTGAGGAGGTCTCCTTAATGTATCGTGCAGAGGCACATTGCCCCTCGGGAAAGGCCCATGACCGGTGGGGACACGTTATGTCTGTTTTGTTTCTGACTTATTCTGATGGCCCTGCCATGGGGAAACGTATGACTTATGCATCATCCCCCCACCCCCTTTGATCATACATTTCCCTTGATAGGAAGCATTAGGTGATCCAACATGTGGCCTCTGTATGCCACAGTGGTTGGTTCCCTGCCCAAGATCATGATGTCCCTTGATGCTAGGTCTTAATAAGCCAGTAAATATTTCCTTTCTGAGGGTTATACTAGTAGAATGCTTGGCAAGGATGAGAGTCAATTCGAGGATGTCTAATGGACTTATGCCAATTTTAGCCTATATGTGCATTGTACATGTCCATTATCTTATCTTAAAGTCATTTAAGCATTATTCTTTTTTGTTTTTTGTTTTGGCTGCTCTGTGGGTATATGGAGTTCTGGGGCCAGGGATCAGATTGGAGCCGCAGTTTTTGCACTGTAGCTGTGGCAACACAGGATCCTTTAACCCACTGTGCTGCCTAGGGGGTCAAACCTGTGTCCTAGAGCTGCAGAAGTGCTATCAATACTGTTTTACTGGCAGGGATTCCTAAGCATTATTATTTTAATTGGAGTTTTGAATATACATTAAAAGGCATAAGGGGGAGTTCCTGTAGTGGCTCAGTGGAAACGAATCTGACTAGGATCAATGAGGATGCAGGTTGGATCCCTGGCCTCTGGCCGTGGGTTAAGGATCTGGCGTTGTCGTGAGCTGTGGTATAGCTCACAGTCGTTGCTCAGATCCTGCGTTGCTGTGGCTGTGGCATAGGCTTGCACCTGTAGCTCTGATATGGGAACCTTCGTATGCAATGGGTATGGCCTGAAAAACACCAAAAAAAAAAAAAAGAAAGAAAAGAAAAAGAGAAAAGAAAAAGGCGTAAGGCATTATTACTCTATAAATGATAGGGATTATCATCAATGTAGCCAACAGCTAGAACAAAGTCATAAGCAGAGTTTAGACTATGAATCCTGGGGCTGAAAATGTTACCTAAGGTTTCATTTAGAATAGGAAGGGGATCCTTCAACATATAAATTTGATTTTTCATGTGTCATTAGATGAGCTGTATTTAGAGGGCTCATCTCACATGAAAATGCAACATTCAGTTTGGATTATAGCATAAGTTCCCCCTGGCAAAGCAGTTTTAAACGTGAGTCAGTGGATATTTTTACATTGTTTTCCCCACCACAGAACTTTAGAATTGAGTAAATTAATCAAATATAGAAAGCAAGCATAGAAGTATATGTTGCTGGGGAAACATTTCATAGATTACACATTTGACCAATCATCTTAACTTGTACAATCATTGTCCTTGTGCTTTTGGCAGTAGACTTAAAGCAAGCAGTGCTACATGCTGTGAGTAACTTGATAGCTAGGAAAAGGATAGTAATACCTATTATGAAAATAATAACCACCTATGAAGCAGGGTGGAAAACATTCCCTAGTCCTGAGGGAGCCACCTAAACAGATCATTTAGAGGGTCAGTCTTTCTTACATCTTTCAACCATTTTACCTTTTGGAAAATTTTTTCTATGTGCATCTCAACTTCTCCAGAGGTGTTTGACATAAGAGCAACTAATAGTGTAAACAATAGCACAATCCCTCCTTTTTGGGCCAGTAGAAAATCCAAGGTTTTTGTTTTTTTTTTTTTTTTTTTTTTTTTTGTCTTTTTAGGGCTGCACCTGTGGCATATGGAGGTTCCCAGGCTAGGGGTCTAATTGGATCTGTAGCCTCCGGCATACACCACAGCCGTGCCAGATCCAATCTGAGCCGAGTTTGCAGCTTACACCACAGCTCACGTCAACACTGGATCTTTTAACCCACTGAGGCCAGGGGTCGAACCCCCAACCTCATGGTCCCTCGTCAGATTCCTTTCCGTTGTGCCACAACGGGAACTCCGGACAACTGTGTTTTAATAGAACTATTGGTCCTTTCTACCAATCCTGAAGATTGAGAGTAATGTGTACAGTGAAAATTCTGCATTATAGGTCAAATCTTACAAACGAAGTTAATAATTTGTTCAGTAAAATGGGTTCTTTAGTCTCTATGTAACTCAGAAAGAATTCCACAAACTGAAATTATTCTTTCAAATGTAATTTGCCGACTGTTCAAGCCATTGCTCTTCACACTCCATCTGGTGTAATAAAATACATGCATTACTAAGATGTATTTGCAATCTTGAAGGGAGGGGCACCTGGATAAATTCTAACTTCAAAGGGCCCGTTAGGGAGGGGAAAATGGCCTTGAGAACCATGTAGGGGTTTGCTAGGATTATATTTATGGCAGAGAGAATGTTGGCCATAAACCTTATGAGCCACAGTGGGAGAAAGTTTCCAGATATAATGCTTTACCATAACATCATTTTTTTTCAGGTGCCCAGTGGGAAGAAAAATGATGGAATGTCATGTCAAGGAATGCACATGTTGTAGTAGAATTGAGCACTTATAGGTACTACAGGCCTGTTATTTGGTCTGAAACATTTTTGTGAGAGGTGAGTGAAATATTGTTCTTTTTCCTTTGGTACCTTCCTTTCACTTTCTGAAGCCAGTTGTTGAGCTTGCAAAATAAATTTGTTAACAACTTCATCAGAATCATGTTGGAGCAGAGAGAATTCTCAAATTTAGGTGGAAGGCTCATGGCCGTTTGTTTAGTGTAGCATAAGGCAGCTGATTCCCTGTGGCCTCCATTGAATCAGATTTGGAGTATCCAGGTATTATTAAAATCCAGGTATTTTAATAACAGTCAGCTGCTCGGGCAACGGAATGGAATCTAATAGCTTTGGAGACTAGTGTCCATTTTTTACGGGCTGGCCAGAAGTGGTGATAATCCTTTCTGTTTTATAGCATTCCAAAATAAGGAACCACTTATAAAAGGTAGAGTGACCGTCAGTGTAAATATTTGTTATTGGATCCTTGGCTAACTGACAAGCCCTAATAAATCAATTCACCTTGTTGAACTTATTTGGTGTCTGGTCAATAAGAATTTTGAATTTTTCTGCTATTGTGGTTATCGTGTACCCAACTTAATAATGTCCCTGATCATTCTTTCTCTCTCTCTCTCTCTTTCTGTCTTTCTTTCTCTCTCTCTTTCTGTCTGTCTTTCTTTCTTTTTTTTCTTTTCCTTATCAGTTCTCTAGATTGGATACCACAGTGCAGTGTGGAGGCTCATTTTTCTGGGTTTTTCACTGGATGGGGATTCTTTTTTTTTTTTTTTTTTGGTCTAAAACTTTTAGGGCCGCACTTGCAGCATATGGAGGTTCCCAGGCTAGGGGTTGAATCAGAACAGTAGCTGCTGGCCTACACCACAGCCACAGCAACACCAGATCCTCAACCCACTGAGCAAGGCCAGGGATCAAACCTGGATACTAATCAGATTCATTAACCACTGAGTCACGACAGGAACTCCTGGATGGGGATTCTTTTGAAGCCACATTATTTTCTCCATATCTTACAAGAAATGTGTACGGTTTTTATCATTCTTTACAGGAAAAAGTAAATGGAGAGGATTGTGTGGGCACTCATTAGCTATCTAAATTTGGATATCTCTCTATACATGGGATGAGTGGATAAAGAAATTGAGCTTATTTCATTCTAAAATGCATCTATGTTTACCTCATATCAATTTCTATGTTCATTTGTGAAATCTAGAAAATATTCTTCCTGCCTTTCCTTCTTTATTGAGGAAAAATTGGAATGTAAATTTTAGGTATACAACATTATAATTTACCCTCTATGTTCATTACAAAGTGATCATCCACCAAATTCTAGTTACCACCCACCACCTTACTCTTGACTCTTTTTATCACTTCAACCTCCCTCAACTCCTTTCCCCTCTGGTAACCATCAGTATGTTCTCTGTGTCTATGAGTTTTGGTTTTATTTTGTTTGTTCGGGTTTGTTTGTTTGTTTGTTTTTTGTTTTTTGTTTTGAAAGAGTCTACATATGAGGGAAGTCATTTTTTTTTTATCTTTACTTTCTGAATTACTCCTCTTAGCATACTATCCTCAAGTTCCAAACATGTTGTTATCAAGGGCAAGATTTCATACTTTTTGTGGTTGAATTGTATTCCATTGTGTATATATGCTATATCTTTGTTATACACTCATCCATCAATGGACACTTAGGTTATTTCCATATCTTGGCTATTGTGAATAATGCCATTATGAACACTGAGGTGCATTTTTCTTTTCAAATTAGTGTTCTTATATTCTTCAGATAAGTCCCAGAAGTGGAATAGCTGAATTGTCTGGTAGTTCTATTCTTAATTTCTAGAGGAATCTCCGTACTGTTTTCCCACCAACAGTGTATGAGAGTACCCTTTTCTTTACATCCTCACCCATTATTTTTTGTCTTTTTGAGACTAGCCATTCTTTTTTTTTTTTTTTGTCTTTTTGCCTTTTCTTGGGCCGCTCCCGCGGCATATGGAGGTTCCCAGGCTAGGGGTCTAATGAGAGCTGTAGCCGCCGGCCTACGCCAGAGCCACAGCAACGCGGGATCCGAGCCGCGTCTGCAGCCTACACCACAGCTCATGGCACTGCCGGATCGTTAACCCACTGAGCAAGGGCAGGGATCAAACCCGCAACCTCATGGTGCCTAGTCGGATTCGTTAACCACTGCGCCACGACAGGAACTCCGAGACTAGCCATTCTAATAGGTATGAGGTGGTATCTCATTGTGGTTTTGATTTGCATTTCCTTAATAATTAGTGATGTTGAGCATCTTTCACGTGTCTATTGAGGTCCTTTCCTGCTAGATTATTTTTGTTTTCCCTAATTCCGTTCCCATCTTGAAATTATACCATTTCTAGATTTGAGAAAATAGCTGCCTAGTAAATACCTTACTGTTTCATATTCCTGATACTGAATTACATGAATCAGCAATCATGTAAGAAATTTTGTCATCATAGACAATCGTGAAAATTCCTTTTGCTTGCCTAGTAAATTGTATAAAAATTCCAACATCTTTCTTTATCACATGGGTTTGTGCTTTGGCTGTTGTGGAAGGACAAGGAGCCCAGGCAAGGGTGCCATTCAGGTTCAAGACAGTTAAAAAAAAAAAAAAAGAAAGAAAAGAAAAGAAAAATAAAAATTTAGATGGAGTACACAGAGCCCATGACTAGAAGTAGTTATAGGTAAAGGCAGCAGTCAACTATACCAGAAAGGAATTTTCTCTAACAATGAAATAGATGCTCACATATTGCAAGGACTCCAGCTTTCCACCAGCAAAGGACATTTCTACCGTATTCAGCATTGCTAGTCAGTTTCATAACAAAAACAACCTAAATTTTTAATTTTACATATTGGTAAATATACTACTTATATTAAAATTATTCTATAACATTTAATAAAATGCTAGTGTCTAACATATGTTATGATTTAAAATGTAGGAAGTTGGGGGAAAAAAAAGACAAAATGTAGGAAGTTGTAAAGTCAGAGCAAGGGTTTGTCTGATAGTGTAACCCTGTCTGCATGGTCTAGGACAGTCCCAGTAATCAATCACTTCTATGACTACTTATGCTACTTTGGATGGAGTACACCTGCCATACATATATATTTTTGTCAAATGGGTTTTGTACTGAAACTTACACACACAAAAGAGTAGGTTACACAGAATGTTGGATTTTAGTCTTGCTGAAAGAACTGTAGAACTGCACTCCAAATCCTGCTAGTGATTCCTGACAAGTGAATTTATAGAGAACTGTCCGTCTTTCCATGGATCCAAGGACTATTTCATTTATTTGCCTAAGAGATTCAGGATTTGAAATTACTACTGAAAAACTGAGGATAAAAATTTAAAGTTATTTATTTCCAGTTCTTACTGATTTCATTTTTCATATACATTCTTTAACAAAAGACATAGTAGGAAATTAAAGTAAGTTAATAAAGACATAGCTGGGTCTATAACACATCCATGTGCTCACATCCTCTGGTTAATGTGTTGTATTTCCCATGCTTAGGCCTCACTGGAAAAAAATCCATTTGGGTTTGAAAGACTAAAATATTACCTTGTGGTCCTACAGTGGTGAAAAGAATACTTTGGCAATTCCCTGGGTACAGGCTAGTGTTACATACTGGTTGAGACACAGCATTCAGTCTGCAAAGATGGCACGTGGAATCCTGGCATGGGGAAGGGGAGAAAAGGTGGGGTTGGGTGGGATGCCAGAAAGTAGAGGTGAGGTGAAGGGATTACTGGAAATAGGTCTGCTCCCTGGAGAGCAAGTTTCCACTTCCACACACATGTGGTGAGCTTAATGCCAGTGAAGGATTTTACCCCTAGAGAAATCACGGCAGTTGAGAGATTTTCAAAATAACTGTATTAGTACTTATGAAACGTTTATACTTTCCTTGACTTTGTTCCCGAAGTGCCCTGTTTCAATTCCAGATTTGGTGGATTCACTAGATCAACTCCATATGTAATAAGATGTTAGGCACCTAGGAAAGTCGCTAAGTTACAGTTAGGATGTGAAGCCAGCCTGCCTGCTCCAGAATCTGGCTGCAGAAACCCCACCACAAAACACAATTCCTAGTTTTCTCTTATCCAAGGCACCAAGGCTTTCCCTCTCGGCCCCAGTGCACTGGCTCCAGGTCAGCTCAGAAGTGGTGTGAGCTGAAAATCAAGTCTACCGGCCAGTCAGAGGGAAAAAGAACTCATACAAGAAAGTGCCTGAGGGACACAGAAGCTCTGTGTTACTGAAGGCCAGTGGTTGCACTGGAGGCCATAGAGCCACAGAGCCATGTGAGGATGACTGGAGGTCCAACTGGAAGGGGAAAGGGCCAGAGCCAGGGAGCAGGAGTGGTTCTCCAGCGAAGTGGAGTTCTCATGGCCTCTCCTTGAGGGATCTCTTGGAGCCCAGTATGTGTGGGCCAGGTTGACCATGGCTTTTCTGGATCCCTGGCTGCCCACTATGCCCCAGAGACCCCTCCGATCTCCCTGTACCCAGCAAACCAGGGAATAGAGGGTCCCAGCTGGCACAGGCCAACCTGTCCCTGCGCCTAGTCCTTCCTCAAAGTCAAAGCAAGAACACACCAGAAAGATGTTGGAATTTTGTACCATTTATTAGATAAGCGACAGAAAAATCCACAAATGTCTATGAAGATGAAATGTTACATGATTGCTAAATGGAGAAGTGTCTTTCTAATAACAGCAGTCGCAGGGATTTATCTGATGAAGGGTCTCAGCGATGATGGCTCCTGGGCCCAAAGGCTGCTGGCTTGGCAGCCCGGGGGCTTCCCAGCCACTGCAGGTAGATCTGCAGCCACCAGTGTTGGGACATCGGGTGGTGCCTTCCCAGGCCGAGAGGAGGGCGATGCTCTGGTCGGGTCCCCGGGGTCAGAGGTCTCGGCTTCCAGCTGTTGGGCCCTGGGCGCCAGAAGACTCGCCCAGGGAAGCGCTGGGGGCGGGCGGCGGCCGCTTCTCCCCGGGGCGCCTGTGGCTCGCAGCTCGGCCTGCAGGCGCTCTGAGCTCGGGGTCCGTGCCTCGGGCAGAATGGGCGCAGAAGCCCGCAGGGGGTCGAGAGGAGTTCCCGACTGACGTCCTCGTCGTCCCAGGAGAGCTGGCCCAGACTAGGATACAGAGGGAGCCGCCAGCCTCCGGGGTCCCCCGAGCTCAAGATTTGCAGCGCCTCTGGTTCCTGGGAGTCCTCTGCGGAATCCCAGGCGTCGCGCACGCAGCGGGGAGCCGTCTGCTCCATGGCTTTGCGCAGAGAGAGGAGGAAATGTTTCCCGGGGTCCCTTCCTGGCGAATTTATACTTTGCCTGGCCCTTGGGGATCCAATCAGAGGGTGTGAGGGTGGGCGGTGCCATTTTCTCAGGTTGCAAATAGCTTCAGGAAGCGGGGACCTGAGGAGGTTCTGGGCAAATCCAATCTTCTTGGGTGGAGTTGGCTGAAGGTGAATCAGTTTTGTCGACTTGATAGGGTTAATTGTTGTTGTTGTCCTTTGCCTGTTTGATTGATTTTTGAGGAGTTGATGAATTTTATTCCATTTATAGGTGTACAGCAATCTTGCGTGTTTGTTTTAAAGAACTATAGGTACAGAGGCTCTGACAAGACAAGCTATTTGGAAAGTCACCCTTGTGTGAAAAGTTTCCTAAGTGCCTGACGCTTTCTGTGTGTGTGTTTGTTTTTGTGTTGTCTTTCTGGGGCCGCACCCGCGGCGTATGGAGGTTCCCAGGCTAGGGGTCGAACCGGAGCTGTAGCCGCTGGCCCACATCACAGCCACAGCAACACTGGATCTGAGCTGCCTCAGACCTACTGCACCACAGTTCATGGCAACGCTGGATCCTTAACCCACTGAGGGAGGACAGGGATTGAACCTGCATCCTCATGGATACCAGTTGGATTCGTTTCTACTGCACCACAACGGGAACCCCCAAGCACATGTCTTTTCACTTTTCACTTTAATTAATTTATTTATTCATTTTTGTCTTTTTAGGCCCGTACCCGTTGCACATGGAGCTTCCCAGGCTAGGGGTCAAGTCAGAACTGTAGCCTCTGGCCTATGCCACAGACACAGCAACACCAGATCAGAGCCACATCTGTGACATACAGCACAGCTCACAGCAATGCTGGATCTTGACTCTGAGTGAAGCCATGAATTGAACCAGCTTCCTCCTGGATGCTTGTCAGATTCAGAGCCACTGAGCCACACCTTTCTATTTAAACTGCCATCTCTGGCTTGTAGAAGTGGAATTGTGGGTCAAGAGAATTCACATTGAAACATTTCATGCATATGGCCATATTACTGCCTTTCTACAGAGCCTTTCAAATTCACTCCCAAGCTGTGCTGGGGAGTTACTACTTTAGCAGCATTAAAACAAATGAAGAGTTTAATACAGGTCACCAAGTTCGCCAAAGTTCTATCTCCTTGTTCCCCTTTGATGGCTTTGATGTTATTGAGCCCTGACCTGGGCCCCAGCTCCCCTTTGAGCCACAGAAGCCCACCTCCACACACCCACCCCCCCAAACACCGCTTTTAACCCTGACTCCACCCACTCAAGTCAATTGCACAGGCAGAGAATAAGGAAACTGGTTTTAATCACATTGGAATGAACAGAGAAGCATGACAGTTCTGAACACAGCTACAAGAAAGTTCCTTGAGAGAGGATGGATTCCTGAAGAGAGATTTGCTCCTTGGAAAACCTGTCAGGAATCCAGGAAAGGAAGGACCTATAAGGCGTGTTCTGCACCACAGAGACCTGGAGGCTCTTCCCCCAGCAAGGGAGCAAGGCGGGCCTAGGGGAGCAGTCCAGCCAGGAAAACGAGGGCCAGCGCTGAGTTGACCGAGGCTCCAGTCCAGGACGTGGGTCGAAGGGGGAAGTGTGGGCCGGGTGGCAGGCCGTGGTCCTTGCCTTGCCAAGTTCCCCTGGGTTTTCTGCAGCTTGGTTGGGGTGTGGGGTGGCTGTCGGCCTGGGTTCCTGGAGGCGATCTGGCTGCGTGTCTAATCTGCCTGGGCGGCTGCTGGCATCTCCTGGCTGTTCAGGCCCAGCAGTGCCTCGAGGTCTGTGGCTTCGGCCTCTTCTTGAGGGGACTGCTGCTCCATCCCGGCTTCGGAGTAGCCACTGGCTCTCGGACGCGTGGGTCTCGGCAGCGCTTTGGGCAGATCTCCACTGGAGGATGGTCCGTGTGTCTGGCACAAGCGTGTGGCAGCCTCCCACAGGCACAGTAGAGCGGGTCCTCGCAGAACTGGGGACGCTGGCAGGAGGGGCGGCTCAGCGCAGGGAAGTTATCCAGAGCCCAGGCCCAGGCCTGTTCTCGGTTCAGGCCCGGGGGCATGTGGGGCTCTGGATGTGCCCATCTCCAGGGAGGCTCTTCCAGGGTGGGTGCGTGGGCTTCCATGGCTTCAGCCTCCTCACCAGGCAGAGACCAGGAGCCTTTCTAAGCCAAGAGGTGAAAGATGCAGCCTGGTTCTGAGAGTGCCTTTTATACTGTCTGTCTGCTGTGGGGGTGGGAGAGCTGCTTGTGCTGGTAGGTGGGGACAGAGTCTCATTTGCCTTGCAAATTGCCTCGGAGGCTCATGGGATTGGGGAGAAAACTACACCTTTCTGGGAGGAGCTCTGGACATTGTGAAGGGTTTTGGTGATTGAGTTAAAGGAGGGGGATGGGAGGAGAGGAAGGTCCCTGGGGAGAGAAGCCCTGTGCTAGTCTGTCACTTCCATTGGCTGGGGCACTGGAGGCGGGGTGGGGGGGAAGAAGGCCTCTACTCACCTGGAAAGGCTGACAATCTACACTCCATAAGTCGAGTAATTTAGCACACCAGAGAAGACTGACTGGTTTTAGAGCTGAGACTCCCCAGTGATAGATCCTTGCCAGCATAGGAAGCTACCCTGGGCAGGAACTGGATTGAAATTCCAGGTCGTCATGCCAGCACATCAGGAAGGGAAACAAATACAAGAGTGAATAGGTAGGGGTGGGGGAAAGGAGAGTCCCATGCCTACTTAGAATTGTAATATTTCTATTTTTTTCTACACTAGATGATCTGAATCAGAGAGAAACTTCACATATCCTATGCTTTTCCTACCTAATGGGCAAATGCATTGAGAGTGCCATATTTTCATTGGTTGTTTTTTCCTTTTTTCTTTCTTTTTTTTGTTATTTGCAGGACTCATATCCTTTTCAATGTAATTACCTGCATTCTATTATTGGAATAGAATAATTCTTCTATTGCAATTCTTCCCATTAGAAACTATTTTATTTTCATGTGTGTTTTGTATCAGCCAGGTTTGTAATATTCTCCTGTGTCCGTATTTCTTCAATTGCTGTAAGGTTATTCGGTTATATATCTAATTTAGCTTATTTTTCATTCATTTGTGTGTTTCTAAGATTGTCAAGAGTACATTTCATCTGTTGCTTTCGATGTTGGCATATTAACCTCTGGTGAGCCCCTGACACATTGCACCTGCCTACTATCCCACAGTAGACTCTCACATCGCCAGTTATCCACCTTCACCACATACAATACAACCCAGATTTAAAGGCTGACTTTGCTTGAGACCTAGCAATAGAGCTCCTTTGCCATTGGCCTTCTGGAAACACCTCACCCTGCACACTGCCCACCATAGGGAGGCAAGGTTTTTCTCTAAGTCCATGCTAGTCTGACCTAAGGGTCGCTAAGGAGGAAAAGGTTTTCCTTATCATTCTCCAGCCCAATTCTTCGAAACAAGTCATCAAACAGCAGGGCACATGCAGTAGTGTTCACAGAGGAAATGAAGATGTCACGTAGGATATCAAATGTCATGGAGTGTCACTTTCAAGAGAAGGTTTTTTGTTGTTGTTTTGTTTTGTTTTTGTCTTTCTGCCTTTTCTAGGGCCGCTCCCACGGCCTGTGGAGGTTCCCAGGCTAGGGGTCTAATGCGAGCTGTATCCACCCGCTTACGCCAGAGCCACAGCGACACCAGATCCGAGCCACGTCTGAGACCTACACCACAGCTCATGGCAATGCTGGATCCTTAACCCACTGAGCAAGGCCAGGGATCGAACCCTCAACCTCATGGTTCCTAGCTGGGTTCATTAACCACTGTGCCACGATGGGAACTCCTCAAGAGGAGGTTTTAAGCACAATGACTGAGTCTTTCTGGCACCCTCTCTCTGGCTCTTTTCTCCTTGCTTTGCCAAAGAAGGAAACTTTGTAGCTACTTGCCCCCTAGAGGCCCACTTGGCAAGGAACACAGGGTTAGCTCCCAGGCTCTGTCAGTAAGGGACTTAAACCTCATCTGAAACATGTAAAATGTACTTACACGATTTTATTGAAAGCAAAATACCATTCATACTGCTTAAATTAAAAAAAAAGTTTATTAAATGAGGTTCATGTTCCTAAAAATTAAAAAATGCAGAAATGAAAACAAGGGCCTGTTTCTTTCATTTTTGTTTACAAATTGAAAAGACACTGTGCATTGATTTTACCAATGATCTTCACATTGCAGGGTAATACACAGTTCCTAACCTGCAAATGGGACTGTATTCAGTACATTGATACAGTAAAATAAAGACATAATTAAATTTATAAAGCACATATTCTTAAAAAACAAAGCTACTAATGACACACAGCACACACACACCAAGGACAAGTCCTCCACTCTCCCCTAAATATCCACCAGTTCAGCATGCTTAAAACCAAAACTAAGAACTGGGAACAGTGTAGTGTAGTGGAAAATTTGAAATAAAGAATTTTAAATTCCAACAGGAATGTATCCAGTGGCTAAATGACATTAAGACATTTCCTTCTGTGGAATGAAGAAAGCTAGCTACATAAGGGTATGTATGTTATTATTCCATTTCTGTGTTACATATTTGCATATAACTGGAAATTTGACAGGTTCACAATAGCTTCTCAGAAACACTGGGAGTCAAAATGTACTGGGATTCATCTAGTTTGGGGGAATTCTAAAGTGCTTTCCCTTGGAGCTCCCATGCGGCACAAGGGAAATGAATCCGACTAGGAACCATGAGGTTCCAGGTTTGATCCCTGGCCTCGCATGCACAGTGGGTTGAGGAGCTGCCATCACCGTGACTGTGCTGTAGTTTGCAGATGTGGCTCAGATCTGGAGTGGCTGTGGTGTAGACCAGAAGTTGTTGCTCTGATTGGACCCCTAGCCTGGGAACCTCCATATGCTGGAGGTGCGGCCCTGAAAAAGGCAAAAAAAAAAAGTGCTTTCCATTACTGAGCCTGATACAGTGATTACCAGCTTGCAAGCCCCTGTCCTCAAGAGAGAGCTCGCTTTCACCCCAGGAAGGGGTGAATACCCTGGTTCAAATCCCTTTCCAGTGGGAAGTCTGGCACCTTGGAAAAGACACTCAGCAGATGACAACTAGCACAACTATCACACCCCCTCTGTCATGCTCACTCTGGGATCAGAGGGCTCTCAGTCAATCCACTCAGGGCAGGGTGGCTGGATTCCTGGGCCACTAGTTCCAGGTCATTATCCTTTTGGCTACCACTCCAGCCATCTCGCAGCAGATCAGCTTGCCTGGTCGCTGGCAGGCATTGGCAAAGGAGTTACAGAGGATCCGAAGGGAAGGGAATCTTGCTGGGATTTGGTTAGAGCCTGAGGGAGCCAGAACAGCTGGGCCTGAGGAATCCGGAACTTCTGGGTGAGTTCGGGGAGGGTGAGGAGAACGCGGTGGAGGCTGCGGCAGAGCTGCGTGCAGATGCCAAGAGGGCCCCTCAGATGGACTCGGGGCCAAAAAGGGCCAGAGCCCCAGAGCAGCGGCGCTTGCCGGAGAGTGGCGTCCTCGGGGCTGCGGGCGGCCTGTCTGCTGTTCTTGGAGGCCCACTCGGAGAGGCCGCGCTTGAACCCAAGCCCCACCCCCGTGTGCGCCGGAGACCAAAGCGTCCCTCCTGCGCCCAGCAAAGCCCAGAGACTGGGGGTCCCGCCGCCCCTACGCCTTGTCTTCCAAACCAGGCCTCACGGAAGGAATGACGGACTGCGACATCCCGTTTCTCGTCATCCTTATCGAGTACGCAAAGGAAGATTATCTGAGGACTCCGAAGACAAAGGATTTCAGTCGTGGTAAAGCAAACGCAGAGCTGTTGCTGCGTTTCTCCGCGGAGCTGAGGGGCTCAGAGCAGATCTCTGGGCTCCTGGCAGCCCCGGGTCTTCCGGGCCACTGCGCTGCCACCTGCTGTGGGACGAGCGGTGGCTGTAGGGGTGGTGGCAGGAGCCAGGCGACCCTCTGAGGGGTTCCCACGGTCTGCGTTCTGGGCTGCACTTGTCGGTTCCAGAAGTGGTGCCACCCGCCCAGGGAGGCTTCGGGAGGGGCGGGGCGGGGCGGGGCGAGGAGGGGAGGCCCGCCCTGGGTCCTGGTGGGTCGTCGGAGTCAGGTCTGGGGCAGGTGGCTCTGAGTCTCTGCGTCTCGCTGCGAGAGGCTCAGTCCTCTAGCAAAGTGTCCATTTCGCGAAGAGTCCCAACGCAAAAGCCCACAGGGACTGGAAAGCATTTCCCAGTTGAAGTCTGGGCGCCCCCAGGAGAGGCTCACAGGACGGGGCAGAAAGGGAGCCGCTTGGGTGCAGAGCCCTCTGAGGTCAGAGCTGGTGGCTTCCGGAGACCCCCGCGCCTCGCGTGGGGGATCCCAGGCCCGAGCTCACAGCCAGGTAAGGGCTGCACCCATCCGTGGGTCTCATACCAGGAGATACAGTGTACCTGTGATGGGTTTTTATGCTCTTCTGGTCTAGTGGCCGTCCTATCAGGTAGGAGGAGGTTGGATCGTAACATTAATCCTAGAAGATAATTGCATCAGAAGACCTGATACTGTTTGTACCGAAGTCAATAATCTTGGATAAAATACTCCAGGGTCAAATCTCTTCATAGATTTGGATAGATTGAATTAGGGGTGAAAACGAAAAGTGCTAGGACACCTGAGGGGGGAAAAAAAAAAAAGACTATTTGGGAGGACGCTGGGTTGTAGAAAGCCCCAAATCACACTGCTAATGCTGGAACAGAGGCTGAAACCCAGGTTTCCAAGCAGCGGAATGCTTGTGTGGGGGAGCGGGGGCAGGGGAAGAATGCCAAAGATGTGTGATGTAAAGAAGGAACAAGGGGAGTTCCCATCGTGGCGCGGTGGCTAACGAATCTGACTAGGAACCATAAGGTTGTGGGTTCCATCCCTGGCGTTGCTCAGTGGGTTAAGGACCTGGCGTTGCCATGAACTGTGGTGTAGGTCGAAGACCCGGCTCGAATCCCCCCATGTTGCTGTGGCTTTGGTGTAGGCCAAAAAAAGAACAAAACCTAAAGTCAGAAGAAGGAAGGAAATCATAAAGATCACAGAGGAAAGCAATAAAATAGAGATTTAAAAAGCAGAAGCAAAAAAAAAAATCGATAAAACCAGAGCTGGTTCTTTGAAAGGGTATACAAAATAAACAAACCTCTGGCCAGACTCTCCAAGAAGTGAGAAAGAACTCAAAGTAAAAACAAAAAAGGAGAAATCTCAGAAGATACTGCAGAAATACAAAAAAAAAAAAAAAAACCATAATGCACAAATACAAAAAGCTGTAAGAAGATACTATGAACGATTATATGCCAACAAATTTGACAACCTAGAAGAAATGGATAACTTTCTAGAGACATACAGCCCACCAAAACTCAATCGAGAAGAAATAGATCAACTAAACAGACCGATCACTAGAAAAGAAATTGAATATGTAATAAAAAAATAAAAAAAAAAAACACTCCCTACAAAAGTACAGGACTAGATGGCTTCACAAGCGAATTCTACCAAACATACAAAGAACTTATACCCATCCTTCTTAAACTCTTCCAAAAGGTTGAAGAGGAGGGAACACACCCAAAGACATTCCGTGAAGCCACCATCACCCTAATACCAAAACCCAAGATACTACATACATACATACATATATATATATATATATGCCAATATCCATGATGAATATAGACACAAAAATTCTCAACAAAATTTTAGCCAACTGAATCCAACAACCCATAAAAAAGATCATACCACGACTAAGTGGGATTCATCCCAAGTTCACAAGAGGATGGTTCAACACATGCAAATCAATCATCATACACATTAACAAAAGTGAAAAACCACATGATCATCTCTATAGATGCAGAAAAGCATTTGACAAAATCCAACATCCATTCATGGTAGGGGAAAAAAAAAAAAAAGCTCTTACCCAACTCATGTCTTAACCTAATAAAAGCCATTTACAACACACAACCAATATAATATTCAATAGAGAAAAGCTGAAGCCTTCTCATTAAAACCTGGAACAAGACAATGATGCCCACTCTCACCACTTTTACTCAACAACATAGCATTATTGGAAGTCCTAGACACACCAATTAGACAAACAAAAGAAATAAAATATATCCAAGTTGGAAGAGAAGAGATAATAATGTCACTATATGCAGATGACATGATGATATGGAAAACCTGAAGGAGTCCATACAAAAACTATCTGAACTGATCAACAAATTCAGCAAAGTAGCAGTATACAAGATTAACATTCAGAAATCAGTTGCCTTTTTGTATACTAAGAAATATTTGAAAAGGAATATAAAAATGCAATACCTTTTAAAATCACTCAAAAGAATTAAATACCTAGGAATAAACCTGACCAAAGAGGTGAAAGACATATACTGAAAACTATAAAACATTAATCAAGGAAATGAAAGAGGATTCAAAGAAATGGAAAGATATTCCATGATCCAGGAGTGGAAGAATTAATAATTAATAATAATTAAAATTGCCGTACTACAGAAAGCAATCTACAGATTTAATGCAATCCCTATCAAACTACCCATAGTATTTTTCACAGAACTACAACAAACAATCCCAAAATTTATATGGAATCATAAAAGACCCACAATTGGCAAAGTAATCTTGGGGCATGGGGTGGGGGGAAGGATGGGAAGTAGGAGGCATCACTCTTCCAAACTTCAGACAATGTTACAAAGCTACAGTAATCAAGGCAGTGTGTATAAAAATAGACAAACAGGCCAATGGAACAGAATAGAGAACCCAGAAACAAATCCAGACATCTATGGTCAATAGATCTGCAACAAAGGAGGCAAGAATGTAAAACAGGAAAAAGTCTCTTAGGCAAGTGGTGCTAGCAAAACTGGACAGCTGCATGTGAATCAATGAAACTAAAACACACCCTCAACACCATGCACAAAAATAAACTCAAAATGGCTTAAAGACTTAAACATGAGACAAGACACCAAAAAATTCCTAGAAGAGTATACAGGCAAAACATTTCTCTGACATCAGTCACACAAATGTCCTCTTAGGTCAGTCTCCCAAGGCAATAGGAATAAAAACAAGAAAATAAACCAATGGGACCTAATCAAACTTACAAACTTTTGCACAGCAAAGGAAACTATTAAAAAAAAAAAAAAAGACAACCTATGGAATGGGAGCAAATAGTTGCAAATGATGCAACTGACAAGGGCTTAATCTCCAAAATATACAAACAACGCATACAACTCAACAGCAAGAAAACAAACAACCCAATTGAAAAATGGGCAGAAGAACTGAATAAACATTTCCGCAAAGAAAGCATAGGGATGGCCAACAGGCACATGAAAAAATGTTCAACATCATTATTAGAGAAACGCCAATCAAAACTACAATGAGTATCACCTCACACTGGTCAAAATGGTTATGATTAGTAAGTCCACAAACAACAGGAGTTCCCATTATAGCACAGCAGAAACAAATCTCACTAGTACCCATGAGATGCAGGTTCAATCCCTGGCCTTGCTCAGTGGGTTGGGGATCTGGCATTGCCATGAGCTGTGGCATAGGTTGCAAACATGGCTAGGGTCCCACATAGCTGTGGCGTAATTTGGCAGCTGTGGCTCCAATTGGATCCCTGGCCTGGGAACTTCCATAAGCCATGAGTGTGCCCCCACCCGCCCAAAAAAATAAATAAGTCTACAAATAACAAATATTGAAGAGGGTGTGGAGAAAAGGGAGCCCTCCTCCCACTGTTGGTGGGAATATAAATTGGTACAACCACTAAGGAAAACAGTATGGAGATAGCTCAGAAAACTAAATATAGAACTACCATATGATCCAGCAATCCCACTCCTGGGCATACATCTCTACCAAAATTTCATTCAAAAAGATTCATACACCTCTGTGTTCATTGTAGCACTATTCACAATAGCCAAGACATGAAAACCACCTTAATATCAGATAAATGGATCAAGAAGATGTAGTACATGTACACAATGGAATACTACTCAGTCATAAAAAAGAACAAAATACTGCCATTTGCAGCAACAATGGATGGAACTAGAGATTCTCATACTAAGTCAGAAAGAGAAAGATAAACACCATATGATATCACTTATATATGGAACCTAATACATGGCACAAATGAACCTACCTTCAGAAAAGAAACAAACGCATGGACATGGCAAACAGACTATGGTTGCAAAGGGGGAGGGGTGGACTGGGAGTCTGGGGTTAATAGATGCAAATGATTGCCTTTGGAATGGATAAGCAATGAGATCCTGCTATATAGCACTGGGAACTATATCTAGTCACTTATGATGGAGCCTGATGGAGGATAATGTGAGAAAAAGAATGTATATATGTATGTGTGACTGGGTCACTTTGCTATATAGTAGAAAATTGACAAAACACTGTAAACCAGCTAAAATGGAAAAAAATAAAAATCATTCTTAAAAAAAGTTTAAAAAAAAGATTGGATGGAACATCTGTTGGTGGAAATGTAAACTAATACAACCACTTGGAGAATAGTACAAACGCTCCTTAAAAAACTAAAAGTAGAGTCTCCATTTGATCTAGCAACCCCATATCTGGGCACATATCTGAAGAAAACACCAATTCGAAAAGATAATGCACCCCAATGTTCATGGCAGCATTATCTACAATAAGCAAGACGTGGAAATAAAGTAAATGGCCATTGACAGATGAATGCACAAAGAGGACGAGGTACAAACATATGGAATACCACTCAGCCATGTGGAAACTAAATTACGACGCAAATGAACTTAGTTACAAAATAGAAACAGACTCTCATACATAGAAATTCTATGGTTACCAGAGGAGAAAGGGTGTGGGAAAGGGATATATTAGGAGTCTGGGATTAGCAGATACAAAGTACTATATGTAATCTAGATAACAAGGTCCTACTGTTTAGCACAGGAAACTATATTCAGTACCCTGTAATAAGCCATAAAGGAGAAAAACATGAAAAAGAAGATACACACATTAAATTACTTGCTGTATACCAGAAACACACACACAAACACAACATTGTAAATCAACTAGACTTCAATTTTAAAAAAAAGCAAAACCCACAGGATATAGCTTGTCTGAGAAAAATCAGTCCTTTTAATAAAGTTTCTACATGAAATAGTAATATGGTCTCTGAAAGTTCATATTTGTAAATATAACTTACATTGTAAACTATTGACATGGAAAATTTTTAGACCACTGAATGTAACTTTTATTTCAATGGCTGCACAAACTCCATATGCAAGTTCCCAGGCCAGGGACTGAATCTCAGCCACAGCTGGGGCACCCTCAGATCCTTTACCCCACTGTGCCCACATGGGATCAAATCCATGCTTCCCCAGCAACTCAAGCCAATGCAGTGCCAATCTTAACCCACTGCAACACAGCAGGAACTCCAAATGTAACTTTTTAAAAAGCATTTCACTGAGGTATGACAGGCAAACAAAAAGCCATACATATTTACTGTAAGCAACTTCATCAGTTTGGACAGAGGCATACACTGGCAAAACCACAAGCTATGCCACAAATACATCACCTCCAAAAGTTCCCTCTCTCACACACACACCCCCAATTTTTTGCATGTGAGGAGTACACTTAAAGATCTCACTTAGCAAAACTGTAGAACAGGACTGCTAACTACAAGCACGAGGGAGGACTGAAAGCAGGAACAGGAGAGAAAGGAAGGAGGCGGGGGCCACAAAGACCTCCTCTGGGGTCATTCTGAGCTTTGCTTCCATCTAAAGCCACTCCTTTCCCCTTCCAGGACTTCCTAGTTCCTCCTCTCTCTCCCTCTGGTCTACAGCTGCAACTTTTCAAATCCTCCTACAGACTCCTTAACCTCCAAAGACTCACAGCCCAGGGCTCATCAAGGTTTTATGCAGCTGGGGGTGGGGATCGGGGGATGGGAGGGTTGCCTTTCAAAAAGACTTGCGGCGGGATCCTAATTTTGCAAATTTTACACTCCCTGAAAGCTCAAGGCTCTTCAGCGTCAAGATGAACCTACCTCAGACTCCAACCAAAGAATGTTCAGTGATCTGCATGTTCCTTTCCCGGCGTATCCTTTTTGAGGGAGGATGGAAAACACCCAACATCCGGGAAAGGAACATGCTCTTAGGAAGAGAATAAAGCAGACGGTGGGGAGGGAAGGTAAAAATCCCAAGCCCCCCGCGGAGCTAAATTTCGGCCGAAAGCTGCACCCCACAAGGAGCTTCCCGTTTCTTCAGAAGCCTCTGCACTCTGGCTTCGCCTGGTCACCCCCGGCCAGGACTCTCCGAACTGACACTCTCCGTGGCTCCTGGCGGCCGCACATATGCGGCGACTTTTGGGAAATGGATAGCGGGGAGACAATCCCCTGCGCGGCCCCAAAGGGCCGGGGACCCTCTCTCTGCTCCCGGAGCGCTGCTGGCGCTGCTTTGAGCCCCTGGGGGAGAGAGGGCGGCAGCTGCAGGCATCCGGGTGGGTGGTAAACGGAAGCAGAGGAAGCAGGGGTCATCAAGGGGCTGGAGGAACTGGACACCAGCCAAAGGCGAGGCGCTGGGGCGCTAAGCACGCAGGGGCTGGGGTGGCGCGGGCCAAGGCTGCCCCGCGGCCGGAGCGCCCACCGTTCTGAGCGTGATTCGGCCACCTTCCTGTTCCAGGTGCTCTTGACTAGTGCCGTCCGCGAGCCAAGGACCTTTCCCAGCCCCAGAGAGCCTGGCGTCACCTCCGCCCCGCCCCACACCACCCCAAGTCTTCCAGTCCCACTTTCCGGCCGCCCACCTGGAGCGCACAGCCCCAGTCCTGCGAGCCGCCGCACCAGCGCGCCTTCCCCTCGCCGCACCCCAGCAGGGGAGGGTGTGGGGCGCCACCGCGTTCCTACTTACCCGCTGCCCATCCCGGCCTCCTCACTGTACTCACCGAAAACTCGTGGAGCCTGGGACGAGACTGCACCTCATCCTCAAGACGCCGCCGGGGAGAAGGAGTCACCCCAGCCACCGAGGTGCGAAGGCAAGAGGAGGCAGCGGCTCCCTCCCCGGCGGGATCATTGGTCTGGAACCAACACCCTCACCCACCTCCAGTGCAGGGAGGGCCTTGGGAGGCACTGAGATCTCAACACTGCCTTGGATCAAGGGTTGGTTGGGCTCATAGCTCCTTCCCTAATCAAGGAATCCCTACTGAGTGTGCCTGAGACCCCACACATGGTGCCTTTTAACCCTCATTACTAAGATATTTATTACCCGCGTGTATCAAGTGATAACACCTGCTGGGGGAGAAGGTCGTTCAATTTGATTTACTCAAAGTCCTACAGCTAGTGCGAGGCAGTGTTGGAATTTGCAGGTCTGAATTTCAAAAGTTATATTCAATGCCTAATAGTCCCATTAACATTGGATGGAACTTCTGATGGAAATGTAAACTAGTACAACCACTAAGGAGAACAACGGTATGGATGTTCCTTGAAAAACTAAAAGTGGAGTCACCATTTGATGCAGCAACCCCACACCTGGGCACATACATAGCTGAAGAAAACCCTGATTCGAAAAGATAATGCACCCCAGTGTTCATAGCAGCACCATCTGCAATAACCAAGACCTGGAAATAAAGTAAATGGCCACTGACAGATGAATGCACACAGGACATAGTGCATACATATGGAATACTACTCAGCCATGTGGAAACTAAATTATGACACAAATGAACTTATTTGCAAAACAGAAACTGCTGTATACCAGAAACTAACACAACACTGTAAATCAACTACAATTTAAAAAATAAAAATTAAAAAAAACTATTGGATATAACTTGTACTGAAGAAATCAGTCCTTTTAAGAAAGTTTCTAAATGAAATGTTACTATGGTGTCTGAAATTTCATTTCCATAGTTTACATTGTAAACTACTGACATGGAAAACTTTTAGACCAGTGAATGCAACTTTTATTTCAATGGCCACACCCACTGCTTATGGAATTTCCCAGGCCAGGGATTGAACCTCAGCCTGGGGCACCTTCAGATCTTTTAACTCACTTTAAGCCACCGCAGTCAGATTCTTAAACCATTACAACACAACAAGAAATCCAAATGCAACTTTTTTAAAAACCATTTTATTGAGGTATGACTGACAGACAAACAAGCCATAAATATTTACCATAAGCAACTTCATCAGTTTGGAGAGAAGCATACAGTGGCAAAACCACAAGCTATGCAAACAAATACATCACCTCCTAAAGTTTCCTCTCACCCCCTTTTATATATATATATATATATATATTTTATATATATATTTTGCATGTAACACGTACACTTAAAAATCTCACTTGGCAAAATTTTAAATCTAAACTACTACTGTTAACTACAAGCCTGAGTGAGGACTGGAAGCAGGAATGGGAGAGAAAGGAAAGGGGGGGCACAAAGGCTTCTCCCCTGGGGTCATCCTGAGCCTTGCTTCAGTCTAAAGCCACTCCCTCCCCACTTCCGGGACTTTCCAGTTCTTTCTTTCTCTTCCCCCCCACTGCCCAGCACCTCCATTACAGCTGCAACTTTTCAAATCCCCCCCCCCCAGACTCCTTAACTTCCAGTGATTCCAGCCTAGGGCTCATCAAGCTTTATGCTGAAGAAAGCTGGGGCAGGGGAAGAGAGAGTTGTCTTTAAGAAAGACGGGGCGGGGGGGGGTAATCTTAATTTTGCAAATTTTACACTCCCTGAAAGCGCCAAGCCTCCTTAGCGTCAAGGTGAAACTTCCTCAGACTCCAACCAAAGAATGTTAAACTATCTGCATGTTCCTTTCCCGGCATATCCTTTTTGAGGAGGTCGGAAAATGCCCAGAATCCGGCAAAAGAACATGCTCTTTGGAAGAGAATAAAGCAGACGCTGGGGAGGAAAAGCAAACATCCCAAGCCCCAGCGGAGCTAAATTTCGGCCGAAAGCTCCCCCCCTCCCCCGCAAAAAAGCTGCCCCTTTCTTGAGAAGCCTCTGCACCACCCGGTCACACCCGCCCAGGCCTCTCCAAACTCGACTCTGACGCTTGCCTTGCCTAGGCGGCTTCTGGTGGCCGAAAATCTGCGGCTTTTAGGAAATGGGTAGCGGGGAGTCCATCCCCCGCAGCCGGGTCCCGCGCGGCCCCAAAGGACGGGGGACCCTCTTTCTCCTCCCGGGACGCTGCTGGTGTTTCTTTGAGCCCCTGGGGGAGAAAGGTCAGCGGCTGCAGGCATCCGGGTGGGTGGGAGACAAAAGACGAGGGAACAGGGGTGACCGAGGGGCTGGATGAGCTGGAAGAACCAGGCGAAGGTGCCGCGCTGGGGCGCTGGTGCGCACCGGGGCTGGGGTGGCGCCTGTCAAGGCGGCCCCGCGACCAGGGCGCCCACCGCCGTGAGCGTGGCTCGGCTACCTCCACTTTCCAGCTGCTTTTGACTAGAGCCCTCCACGAACCAAGGACCCTCAAAGCCGCGGCACCGGCGCGCCTTCCCCTCGCCGCACCCCAGCAGGGGAGGGTGTGGGGCGCCACCGCGTTCCTACTTACCCGCTGCCCATCCCGGCCTCCTCACTGTACTCACCGAAAACTCGTGGAGCCTGGGACGAGACTGCACCTCATCCTCAAGACGCCGCCGGGGAGAAGGAGTCACCCCAGCCACCGAGGTGCGAAGGCAAGAGGAGGCAGCGGCTCCTCCCACGGCGGGATCATTGGTCTGGAACCAACACCCTCACCCACTCCAGTGCAGGGAGGGCCTTGGGAGGCACTGAGATCTCAACACTGCCTTGGATCAAGGGTTGGTTGGGCTCATAGCTCCTTCCCTAATCAAGGAATCCCTACTGAGTGTGCCTGAGACCCCACACATGGTGCCTTTTAACCCTCATTACTAAGATATTTATTACCCGCGTGTATCAAGTGATAACACCTGCTGGGGGAGAGGGTCGTTCAATTTGATTTACTCAAAGTCCTACAGCTAGTGCGAGGCAGTGTTGGAATTTGCAGGTCTGAATTTCAAAAGTTATATTCAATGCCTAATAGTCCCATTAACATTGGATGGAACTTCTGATGGAAATGTAAACTAGTACAACCACTAAGGAGAACAACGGTATGGATGTTCCTTGAAAAACTAAAAGTGGAGTCACCATTTGATGCAGCAACCCCACACCTGGGCAATACATAGCTGAAGAAAAACCCTGATTCGAAAAGATAATGCACCCCAGTGTTCATAGCAGCACCATCTGCAATAACCAAGACCTGGAAATAAAGTAAATGGCCACTGACAGATGAATGCACACAGGACATAGTGCATACATATGGAATACTACTCAGCCATGTGGAAACTAAATTATGACACAAATGAACTTATTTGCAAAACAGAAACTGCTGTATACCAGAAACTAACAACACTGTAAATCAACTACAATTTAAAAAATAAAAATTAAAAAAAACTATTGGATATAACTTGTACTGAAGAAATCAGTCCTTTTAAGAAAGTTTCTAAATGAAATGTTACTATGGTGTCTGAAATTTCATTTCCATAGTTTACATTGTAAACTACTGACATGGAAAACTTTTAGACCAGTGAATGCAACTTTTATTTCAATGGCCACACCCACTGCTTATGGAATTTCCCAGGCCAGGGATTGAACCTCAGCCTGGGGCACCTTCAGATCTTTTAACTCACTTTAAGCCACCGCAGTCAGATTCTTAACCATTACAACACAACAAGAAATCCAAATGCAACTTTTTTAAAAACCATTTTATTGAGGTATGACTGACAGACAAACAAGCCATAAATATTTACCATAAGAAATTCATCAGTTTGGAGAGAAGCATACAGTGGCAAAACCACAAGCTATGCAAACAAATACATCACCTCCTAAAGTTTCCTCTCACCCCCTATATATATTATATATATAATAGATATATACATAATTTATATATATATATTTTGCATGTAACACGTACACTTAAAAATCTCACTTGGCAAAATTTTAAATCTAAACTACTACTGTTAACTACAAGCCTGAGTGAGGACTGGAAGCAGGAATGGGAGAGAAAGGAAAGGGGGGGCACAAAGGCTTCTCCCCTGGGGTCATCCTGAGCCTGCTTCAGTCTAAAGCCACTCTCCTCCCACTTCCGGGACTTTCCAGTTTCTTTCTTTCTCTTCCCCCCCACTGCCCAGCACCTCCATTACAGCTGCAACTTTTCAAATCCCCCCCCCCCCCCCAGACTCCTTAACTTCCAGTGATTCCAGCCTAGGGCTCATCAAGGCTTTATGCTGAAGAAAGCTGGGGCAGGGGAAGAGAGAGTTGTCTTTAAGAAAGACGGGGCGGGGGGGGGTAGGTAATCTTAATTTTGCAAATTTTACACTCCCTGAAAGCGCCAAGCCTCCTTAGCGTCAAGGTGAAACTTCCTCAGACTCCAACCAAAGAATGTTAAACTATCTGCATGTTCCTTTCCCGGCATATCCTTTTTGAGGAGGTCGGAAAATGCCCAGAATCCGGCAAAAGAACATGCTCTTTGGAAGAGAATAAAGCAGACGCTGGGGAGGAAAAGCAAACATCCCAAGCCCCAGCGGAGCTAAATTTCGGCCGAAAGCTCCCCCCCTCCCCCGCAAAAAAGCTGCCCCTTTCTTGAGAAGCCTCTGCACCACCCGGTCACACCCGCCCAGGCCTCTCCAAACTCCGACGCTTGCCTTGCACTAGGCGGCTTCTGGTGGCCGAAAATCTGCGGCTTTTAGGAAATGGGTAGCGGGGAGTCCATCCCCCGCAGCCGGGTCCCGCGCGGCCCCAAAGGACGGGGGACCCTCTTTCTCCTCCCGGGACGCTGCTGGTGTTTCTTTGAGCCCCTGGGGGAGAAAGGTCAGCGGCTGCAGGCATCCGGGTGGGTGGGAGACAAAAGACGAGGGAACAGGGGTGACCGAGGGGCTGGATGAGCTGGAAGAACCAGGCGAAGGTGCCGCGCTGGGGCGCTGGTGCGCACCGGGGCTGGGGTGGCGCCTGTCAAGGCGGCCCCGCGACCAGGGCGCCCACCGCCGTGAGCGTGGCTCGGCTACCTCCACTTTCCAGCTGCTTTTGACTAGAGCCCTCCACGAACCAAGGACCCTCAAAGCCGCGGCACCGGCGCGCCTTCCCCTCGCCGCACCCCAGCAGGGGAGGGTGTGGGCGCCACCGCGTTCCTACTTACCCGCTGCCCATCCCGGCCTCCTCACTGTACTCACCGAAAACTCGTGGAGCCTGGGACGAGACTGCACCTCATCCTCAAGACGCCGCCGGGGAGAAGGAGTCACCCCAGCCACCGAGGTGCGAAGGCAAGGGAGGCAGCGGCTCCCTCCCCGGCGGGATCATTGGTCTGGAACCAACACCCTCACCCACCTCCAGTGCAGGGAGGGCCTTGGATCAAGGGTTGGTTGGGCTCATAGCTCCTTCCCTAATCAAGGAATCCCTACTGAGTGTGCCTGAGACCCCACACATGGTGCCTTTTAACCCTCATTACTAAGATATTTATTACCCGCGTGTATCAAGTGATAACACCTGCTGGGGGAGAGGGTCGTTCAATTTGATTTACTCAAAGTCCTACAGCTAGTGCGAGGCAGTGTTGGAATTTGCAGGTCTAATTTCAAAAGTTATATTAATGCCTAATAGTCCCATTAACATTGGATGGAACTTCTGATGGAAATGTAAACTAGTACAACCACTAAGGAGAACAACGGTATGGATGTTCCTTGAAAAACTAAAAGTGGAGTCACCATTTGATGCAGCAACCCCACACCTGGGCACATACATAGCTGAAGAAAACCCTGATTCGAAAAGATAATGCACCCCAGTGTTCATAGCAGCACCATCTGCAATAACCAAGACCTGGAAATAAAGTAAATGGCCACTGACAGATGAATGCACACAGGACATAGTGCATACATATGGAATACTACTCAGCCATGTGGAAACTAAATTATGACACAAATGAACTTATTTGCAAAACAGAAACTGCTGTATACCAGAAACTAACAACACTGTAAATCAACTACAATTTAAAAAATAAAAATTAAAAAAAACTATTGGATATAACTTGTACTGAAGAAATCAGTCCTTTTAAGAAAGTTTCTAAATGAAATGTTACTATGGTGTCTGAAATTTCATTTCCATAGTTTACATTGTAAACTTGACATGGAAAACTTTTAGACCAGTGAATGCAACTTTTATTTCAATGGCCACACCCACTGCTTATGGAATTTCCCAGGCCAGGGATTGAACCTCAGCCTGGGGCACCTTCAGATCTTTTAACTCACTTTAAGCCACCGCAGTCAGATTCTTAAACCATTACAACACAACAAGAAATCCAAATGCAACTTTTTTAAAAACCATTTTATTGAGGTATGACTGACAGACAAACAAGCCATAATATTTACCATAAGCAAATTCATCAGTTTGGAGAGAAGCATACAGTGGCAAAACCACAAGCTATGCAAACAAATACATCACCTCCTAAAGTTTCCTCTCACCCCCTTTTATATATATATATATATATATATATATATATATATATACATAATTTATATATATATATTTTGCATGTAACACGTACACTTAAAAATCTCACTTGGCAAAATTTTAAATCTAAACTACTACTGTTAACTACAAGCCTGAGTGAGGACTGGAAGCAGGAATGGAGAGAAAGGAAAGGGGGGGGCACAAAGGCTTCTCCCCTGGGGTCATCCTGAGCCTTGCTTCAGTCTAAAGCCACTCCCTCCCCACTTCCGGGACTTTCCAGTTCTTTCTTTCTCTTCCCCCCCACTGCCCAGCACCTCCATTACAGCTGCAACTTTTCAAATCCCCCCCCCCCCCCCAGACTCCTTAACTTCCAGTGATTCCAGCCTAGGGCTCATCAAGGCTTTATGCTGAAGAAAGCTGGGGCAGGGGAAGAGAGAGTTGTCTTTAAGAAAGACGGGGCGGGGGGGGGTAATCTTAATTTTGCAAATTTTACACTCCCTGAAAGCGCCAAGCCTCCTTAGCGTCAAGGTGAAATTTCCTCAGACTCCAACCAAAGAATGTTAAACTATCTGCATGTTCCTTTCCCGGCATATCCTTTTTGAGGAGGTCGGAAAATGCCCAGAATCCGGCAAAAGAACATGCTCTTTGGAAGAGAATAAAGCAGACGCTGGGGAGGAAAAGCAAACATCCCAAGCCCCAGCGGAGCTAAATTTCGGCCGAAAGCTCCCCCCCTCCCCCGCAAAAAAGCTGCCCCTTTCTTGAGAAGCCTCTGCACCACCCGGTCACACCCCCCAGGCCTCTCCAAACTCCGACGCTTGCCTTGCACTAGGCGGCTTCTGGTGGCCGAAAATCTGCGGCTTTTAGGAAATGGGTAGCGGGGAGTCCATCCCCCGCAGCCGGGTCCCGCGCGGCCCCAAAGGACGGGGGACCCTCTTTCTCCTCCCGGGACGCTGCTGGTGTTTCTTTGAGCCCCTGGGGGAGAAAGGTCAGCGGCTGCAGGCATCCGGGTGGGTGGGAGACAAAAGACGAGGGAACAGGGGTGACCGAGGGGCTGGATGAGCTGGAAGAACCAGGCGAAGGTGCCCGCTGGGGCGCTGGTGCGCACCGGGGCTGGGGTGGCGCCTGTCAAGGCGGCCCCGCGACCAGGGCGCCCACCGCCGTGAGCGTGGCTCGGCTACCTCCACTTTCCAGCTGCTTTTGACTAGAGCCCTCCACGAACCAAGGACCCTCAAAGCCGCGGCACCGGCGCGCCTTCCCCTCGCCGCACCCCAGCAGGGGAGGGTGTGGGGCGCCACCGCGTTCCTACTTACCCGCTGCCCATCCCGGCCTCCTCACTGTACTCACCGAAAACTCGTGGAGCCTGGGACGAGACTGCACCTCATCCTCAAGACGCCGCCGGGGAGAAGGAGTCACCCCAGCCACCGAGGTGCGAAGGCAAGAGGAGGCAGCGGCTCCCTCCCCGGCGGGATCATTGGTCTGGAACCAACACCCTCACCCACCTCCAGTGCAGGGAGGGCCTTGGATCAAGGGTTGGTTGGGCTCATAGCTCCTTCCCTAATCAAGGAATCCCTACTGAGTGTGCCTGAGACCCCACACATGGTGCCTTTTAACCCTCATTACTAAGATATTTATTACCCGCGTGTATCAAGTGATAACACCTGCTGGGGGAGAGGGTCGTTCAATTTGATTTACTCAAAGTCCTACAGCTAGTGCGAGGCAGTGTTGGAATTTGCGGTCTAATTTCAAAGTTATATTTAATGCCTAATAGTCCCATTAACATTGGATGGAACTTCTGATGGAAATGTAAACTAGTACAACCACTAAGGAGAACAACGGTATGGATGTTCCTTGAAAAACTAAAAGTGGAGTCACCATTTGATGCAGCAACCCCACACCTGGGCACATACATAGCTGAAGAAAACCCTGATTCGAAAAGATAATGCACCCCAGTGTTCATAGCAGCACCATCTGCAATAACCAAGACCTGGAAATAAAGTAAATGGCCACTGACAGATGAATGCACACAGGACATAGTGCATACATATGGAATACTACTCAGCCATGTGGAAACTAAATTATGACACAAATGAACTTATTTGCAAAACAGAAACAGATTCACAAACATAGACAATTTATGGTTACCAGAGGAGAAAGGGGGTGGAGAAGGGACATATTAGGAGTTTGGGATTAGCAGATACAGAGGACTACATGTAAAATAGTTAAACAACAAAGTTGCATAAAACAGATAAACAATAAGATCCTACTGTTTAGCTCAGGGAATTACATTCAATATCCCATTTAAAAAAAAAAACATATTGGAGAAGAATATGAAAAAGGATGGTGGGATGTATATGTATGTGTACTTGTGTGTTTTTATAAGTTACTTGCTGTATACCAGGAACACTATATTGGAAATCAACCAGACTTCAATTTAAAAAAAAAAAAAGGCATTGGATATAACTTGTCTGAGAAAAATCAGTCGTTTTAATAAAGTTTCTAAATGAAATAGTAATATGGTCTCAAGTTTCATTTCTGTAACTATGATCTACACTGTAAACTATTGATACAGAAAGTTTTTAGACCACTGAATGTACCTTTTTCTTAATGGCCGCATCCACTGCATATGGAAGTTCCCAGGCCAGGGACTGAATCTCAGCCACAGCTGGGGCACCCTCAGATCCTTTACCCCACTGTGCCCACATGGGATCAAATCCATGCTTCCCCAGCAACTCAAGCCAATGCAGTGCCAATCTTAACCCATCGCAACACAGCAGGAACTCCAAAGGTAGCTTTTTTTTTTTTTTAACCATTTCACTGAGGTATGACAGGCAAACAAAAAGCCATACATATTTACTGTAAGCAACTTCATCAGTTTGGACAGAGGCATACACTGGCAAAACCACAAGCTATACAACAAAAACGCATCACCTCCAAAAGCTTTCTTTCACACGCACACCCCCTTGTTGTTGTTTGCATGTGGCAAGTACACTTCAAGATCTCACTTAGCAAAATGTTTAAGTCTAAAACAGTACTGTTAACTACAAGCATGAGGAGGACTAGAAGCTGGAATGCGACAGAAAAGAGAGGGGGTGGTGCCCCAAAGGCTTCCCCTCTGGGGTCATCTTGAGCTTTGCTTCAATCCAAAGCCACTCCCTTCCGCCTCAGGACTTCTAGTTCTTTCTCTCTCGCCCCCAAGCACCACCATTACAGCTGAATCTTGTGAAATCTCTCTACGTACTCTTAACCACCAAAGACTCCAGGCCTGGGCTCCTCAAGCTTTTGCGCAGCAGACAGCTGGTATTGGGGGTCGGGGAGTGAGAGAGTTGTCTTCAAGAAAGATGGGGCGGGGAAACATCCTAATTTTGCAAATTTTACACTCCCCGAAAACGCGAGTCTCCTTAGAGTCAAAATGAGCCTTCCTCAGACTCCAACCAAAGAATGTTCAACGATCTGCATGTTCCTTTCATGGCGTATCCTTTCTGAGGGAGATGGAAACACCCAACATCCGGGAAAAGAACATGCTCTTTGGAAGAGAATAAATGAAACTAAAGGCGAGGGGAGAACAGCAAACATCCCAAGCTCCTGCGGAGCTAAATTTCGGCCGAAAGCTGCACCCCCGCAAGGAGCTTCCCCTTTCTTGAGAAGCCTCTGCACTCTGGCTTCGCCCGGTCACCCCCGCCCAGGTCTCTCCGAGCTCCGACGCTCGCCGCACACTACGTGACTCCCGGTGGCCGCACATCTGCGGCGACTTTTGGGAAATGGATGGTCGGGGGTCTAACCCCCGCACCCGGGTCCCGCGCGGCCCCAAAGGACGGGGGACCCTCTTTCTCTCCGGGGCGCTGCTGGTTTTCTTTGAGCACCCGGGGGTAGAGAGGCCAGCGGCTGCAGGTGGGTGATAGACAGAAGCCGAGGGAACAGGGACCATCCAGGGGCGGGAGAAACCAGACGAAGGCGCTGCGCTGGGGCGCTAAGCACGCGGGGGCTGGGGTGGCGCGGGCCAAGGCGGCCCCGCGTCCGGGGCGCCCACGGTCCCAAGTGTGGCTCGGCCACCTCCGCGTTCCAGTGCTTTTTTTTTTTTTTTTTTGTCTTTTTGCTATTTCTTGGGCCGCTGCTGCGGCATATGGAGGTTCCCAGGCTAGGGGTTGAATCGGAGCTGCAGCCACCGGCCTACGCCAGAGCCACAGCAACGCGGGATCCGAGCCGCGTCTGCAACCTACACCACAGCTCACGGCAATGCCGGATCGTTAACCCACTGAGCAAGGGCAGGGACCGAACCCTCAACCTCATGGTTCCTAGTCGGATTCGTTAACCACAGCGCCACGACGGGAACTCCTTTTTTTTTTTTTTTTGGTCTGGTGCTCTTGACTAGTGCCCTCCGCGAACGAAGGACCTGTCCCAGCCCTTGAGAGCTTGGCGTCGCCTGCCAAGCACCCCCACCAGACACACAGACACACAAACACACACACACACACCCCAAGGCTTCCTGTCTCAGTTTCCGGCCGCCCACCGGGAACCCACAACCGCAGCCCTGCGAACCCCTGCACCGGCGAACCTCCCCTCGCCGCACCCCAAACAAGCAGGGCCGGCAGCTGCAGGCATCCGGGTGGGTGGTAAACGGAAGCAGAGGAAGCAGGGGTCATCAAGGGGCTGGAGGAACTGGAGACACCAGCCAAAGGCGAGGCGCTGGGGCGCTAAGCACGCAGGGGCTGGGGTGGCGCGGGCCAAGGCTGCCCCGCGGCCGGAGCGCCCACCGTTCTGAGCGTGACTCGGCCACCTTCCTGTTCCAGGTGCTCTTGACTAGTGCCGTCCGCGAGCCAAGGACCTTTCCCAGCCCCAGAGAGCCTGGCGTCACCTCCGCCCCGCCCCACACCACCCCAAGTCTTCCAGCCCCACTTTCCGGCCGCCCACCCGGAGCGCACAGCCCCAGTCCTGCGAGCCGCCGCACCAGCGCGCCTTCCCCTCGCTGCACCCCTAACAAGCAGGGGAGGGTGCTGGGCGCCACCGCGTTCCTACTTACCCGCTGCCCATCCCGGCCTCCTCGCTGTACTCACCGAAAACTCGTGGAGCCTGGGACGAGACTGCACCTCATCCTCAAGAGACCGCCGGGGAGAAGGAGTCACCCCAGCCACCGAGGTGCGAAGGCAAGAGGAGGCAGCGGCTCCCTCCCTGTCGGGATTTTAGGTCAGGGTCATGGGTCGGAGCAAGGAGAGCTCCTGAGGCACTGAGATCTCAACACTGCCTTGGATTAAGGGTTGAGCTCAGAGCTGGGTTCCCTAATCAAGGAATCCCTACTGAGTGTGCCTGAGACCCTACATATGGTGCCATTTAATCCTAACCAGTAACAAATTTATTACCCGCGTGTATCAAGTGATAACACCTGCTGGGAAGAGGGTAGTTCATTTCATTTACTCAAAGTCCTGCAGCCGGTGAGGGGCAGCGTTGGCATGTCCAGGTCCAGTTCCAGAAGTTATATTTAAGGCATACCAGTCCCTGTGGTAACCCGTTTTAGTAGTACAGAAACAATATGCATCCTTTGTGAAAAACATGAAAAAGGAAAACAGACTCAAGAATAAAAGTCAATCACCTATAATTGCAACCAGTACTTACATCACTCTTAGTTGACATTTTCATACCTTTATCTCACATACAGGCATATTTGTGGAAATGCATGTAATACATATATGTTTACAAAATCAAGCTCACTCTCTGTATTTTGTGCCATTAGCACTTAACACTACATAAGGGTCAGCTTTGACCTTTATCTTTTTCTAGGATTTTTTTTTTTAATTCCACATGGATTGGCAGCAGCAGAAAAACAGTTGAGACAGACACAAATTCCACGTTCTTTAAAATGCAATCATAGTTCATTAAAACTGCTCAGTGAACTAAAAGATTCAAGCAGTGAGTAATTTGGTAAAGTGGCTTCCAGCAACCTATTTAGAAGACTCTTTATTTAATGATTCGTCTTCCATTAGGCAAACTGATCTAGGGAGAGGAGGAAAAGGAGGGAAAGAACAAGTAAAAGAGGAGTAGTTTTAAATGAATGTTCGTCAGCAATATAAAGGTGTAATGGAAACAAATCTTGGAGAGTGTAAGCCACATCTTGATTTTGAATGCTCTACTTTTGGTTTTCCCTGTGAAAGCAACTCCAGGACTTGCAGCTGGTAAGAAGGATCTGATGATGGAATGGCCCAATTTCCCCCTTAATTCCATCAATTCTGGCATTTTAAATCAATGTCAACCAAGACCAATGCCAACCATGACTGCCCATAGAAACAGTGGACAAATGGAGTTCCTGCCATGGCACAGTGGGTTAAGAATGGGACTGCAGTGGCTCAAGTTGCTGCAGAGGTGTGGGTTCGATCCTAGTCCAAGGAGAATTGAGGCCTGTGGCTGAAGGGGCGGGGGGCGGGGGGGTCAACCAGCTTGAGGTAGTAAGGCAGTGCCCAATGGCCCAAAAGTTTCCTGGAGTAAGGCTAATGATGCCTCTCCACCGCAGAATTCCAACCCTGCTTTCTACAGGAAAAACACGGCTGAGCCATAGCTTCAGTCTCCAGGGCTGCCCAAAGAAGCCTAAGGAAGCAGTGTGTCTGGGCTCAGAAGGTAAAATGTTCCAGGCCTCTTGGGGTGTCAAAAATCAACAAAGGGCAGAATGGTGGGGAACTGGACCATCCTAGACGATATTTGATGCAGAGGTGTGGGTTTGACCCCAGGCCCGGTGCAGTGTGTTAAAGGATCGCAGCACCAGGTCCAGTGGTGGCTCGCAATAAAAACCACAATGAGTGAGCCTTTTAAAATATCAAACATCTGTTGTTTCCTGTCAGATAAGTTATAATTATATGAACCATTTTGGAAAATAACATATGTAGTTTGTAACCAAGTGCTGCTATAATTTCAAAAAGTACTTCTTCATGTTTTTGTCATGGCATATATATAGCACCTGGAAATATTTGGCACCTAGGATAAAGTTGAGGGTCGAGGAGAAGTTTGTAGCGCATGGTTTTAAAAATCATTACCTTTTAGTAGTATTATTATGATAAGTTGATTAATATGATTATTATGATAAAACACAGTGTACAAGAAAATGGTAAATATTGAATGGCATACAATGTCCAGGTACAACACTTTCAGACTTTTGATAAACTTGAGGGTTTTTAATATCAGTGAGGGTTTTCTAATATCAGCGTGGTTATATTATGACTCATTCTTATTGGTAGAGTAAAAAAAAAAAACAAAAACTTGAGTTCACTGAAAAGAACTGAATTCACTGTGCAATACTTCTTTTGAAGCCAGGAACTGTATTATAAGACCATAATTCTTGATGTTTCTTAACATTCCAGAATTAGCCATGTTGCATTCATGTTTCAGAATGTATCCACTTTACCCTGGCAAGATCTGGGGGCTGGGATCCAGCAAAGCCTTGTTGTTTACCAGGATTGATTGTCTTCAACAGAAGAAAAAACTCTGCACTAGCACAAATTTAAAAAGGATGGAGAAAGGGAACATTTCCCAACTCATTTCTGAGACTAAAATTACTCTGACACGAAACCTAAAAGCGATTTTTCAAAAAGAAAAACCACAGGCTAATCTCATTTATGAACAGTAATGCAAATATGCAAGTATTCTGAGTGAAATATTAGGAAAGTGAAACCATATATATATGAAATGATGGGTAGGTAGATGATAGATAGGTCGATAGATAAATAGATAATTAAGACCAAATTGGGTGTATCTTAGGGACAAATTGACCAGTGTAACTCCATGCATAAAAAGTATGAAAGACAAAAAAGAAAGTATGAAAGACAAAACTCAACAGATATTATAAAACATTCTATGGGAGCTTTCTGGAGGTGAAGTGAGTTAAGGATATGTTGTCACTGCTGTGGAGAGGGCTCAATCCCTGGCCTGGGAAACTTCAGCATACTGACAGCATGGGAAAAAAATTACAAATATTCAGTATTCACTCATGCTAATTTTTTTAATCCACTCATAAGGATCTTGCCATCTACCCCTGGATCCAGCCTCTAAGTTAATCTGTCCAACAAGAATCAAAAGATTTTAGTTATATGTAAAATATCATAGACTTGAAGTCCCGCAGTAATTTCCAGTAACAAAAAGATAACTGGGAGTTCCCGTCGTGGCTCAGTGGTTAATGAATCCAACTAGGAACCGTGAGGTTTCAGGTTCCATCCCTGGCCTTGCTCAGTGGGTTAAGGATCAGGCATTGCCGTGAGCTGTGGTGTAGGTTGCAGACGTGGCTCAGATCCCGTGTTGCTGTGGCTCTGGCGTGGGCTGGTGGCTACAGCTCCAATTAGACCCCTAGCCTGGGAACCTCCATATGCCACAGGTGCGGCCCTAGAAAAAGACAAAAAACACAATTAAAAAAATAATTAATTAAAAAAAAAAAAGATAACTGTCTTCACCTTTAGAGTGAGGGGAAGAGGAGAGAGATACTGTGGTACTTCAGGCAGAGTTGCCTGGTATGTCTGCTTCTCCAAGGAGGTGGCTCTGGTTTTCAACTGGCTCAGAATCTGAGAGCAGTTCTGCTGGCCAATGCTCAGCAGGAAGTAGCACAACCGCTCCCAGAAACAGAGGTTCTGGGATGTGTTTCCTCCCCCACCCCGCCTCTTACAGGGAGATGGTTCCCAAACTGCCCAGAACACAATCCACTTAGTGCTTTTTGGCCCTAAAGTAAACACAAACCACCTGCCAGGGACTTTATTTTATTATTATTATTATTATTATTATTTGTCTTTGTAGGGCCACACCTGAGGCACATGGAGGTTCCCAGGCTAGGGGTCTAATCTGAGCTATAGCCCACCGGCCTACGTCAGAGTCATAGCAACGTCAGATCCAAGCCACATCTGCAACCTACAGCACACCACCAGATCCTTAACCCACTGAATGAGGCCAGGGATGGAACCGCAACCTCATGGTTCCTAGCCGGGTTAGTTTCTGCTGTGCCACAACGGTAACTCCGTTTTGTTTAATGATCTCTAGTGATTAATAATAAATGGATTTTATGAATTGTCACTACCTCCTGCCCTATCCATGTTTTAAATATTTTTCTCTATTTTCTAAAACATCTTTTCACAAACCTCAAGATAACCGTAGACAAGATCAAGAGAGTCTCTATCTTTTCACATCTGTTGGTAGGAAACCAGAAGAGAGTCCATTTATCTGATGCTGACAAGTATGAATCAAAATTAAGTTGCTCCACTCTTGAGAGAGAATCCCTTTTCTCATGTTCCCCCATCCCTTTATGTTTTCCTTCTGTTTTCTCATTCTAAATCAATAATACAGGTGGAGCAGTGGAGCAGAACATCTCAGTTTCCATCACAAATTATATCCTTTACCAATACGAAGATATAGTGAGGAGTTTCCGCTTTTGCACAGTGGGTTAAGAATCCCACTGCAGCGGCTTGGGTCGCTGCAGAGGTGGAGGCAAGGGTTCCATCCCCTGCTGGGTACAGTGGGTTAAAAGGATCCAGTGTCGCCATAGCTGCGCATAGGTGACAGCTGCAGTTTGGCTGGGGTTCAATCCCTGGTCCAGGAACTTCCATAAACCATAAACTGTAGCAGGTGCAGCCACGGGGTGGGGGCGGTGTAGTGAGAGATGAGATCCTAAAGACGGGGAAAGGAGAGAACCAAGGCTTGCTCTCTCTCTATATATATATGGAGGACACTTGGATAAAAGCTAAACATCTCTGACTGTAATTTGTAGATTTGGTTTGGGAAGTTTTTAATACTTTAAAAGTTGTTTTATAATGATGTAAAACAATTCTTAAAATTGAAAGCAAAATGAACAAAAAAGATCCTAAATGTATGACAAGTTGGTATCATAACCACACAAAGAGGAACTACTTCAAGTGACTTTAAGAGGCAGTAATTTTACAATTACTCTCTAGGGGGATAGACCTAGATTTTTAAAAATTGCCCCAAATTACAAGGATCTGGGTTGTCATATTATTGGTGTTGGAATTGTTATTCTGACACGGCTGTGTGTGCACTGTGTTTGTGTTGTCAGAAATGATTGGGTGATAGAAGGAGATAGAACAGGAAGGAAACTTTTTCATCTGGAGGAAGATTGTCTCTCTGGTTCAAACTTCTTCCTATGCTCCCATTCTTCCTTTTTATTTATTTCTGAGATGTACAACATAATGATTTAATATACTGTGTTCATTATGTATACATAATCAAGTGAACACAGCCATCATCTCACATAGTTGTGTGTGTGTGTTGAAAACAGTTAAGATCTTCCCTCTTTAAGTTCCCCATTCTTCTGCTGGGTTTAAGATTTTTTCCTTTAATGGTTGCTAGCTGCTTGCTCTTTTTTTTTTTTTTTTTTTGTCTTTTCTAGGGCCACTTCCACTACATATGGAGGTTCCCAGCCTAGGGGTCTAATTGGAGCTGTAGCCACTGGCCTACACCAGAGCCACAGCAATGTGGGATCCAAGCCGCATCTGTAACCTACACCACAGCTCACAGCAACGCAGATCCTTAACCCACTGAGCAAGGCCAGAGATCAAACCCACAACCTCATGGTTCCTAGTTGGATTCATTAACCACTGCGAACTCCTGCTTGCTCATTTTTGATGTGAATGTCTTTTGTTTTTGTTTTTTGGTTTTGGTTTTGTTTTTGTTTTTTGTCTTTTTCTTAGGGCCACACCTGAGGCATACGGAGCTGCAGCTGCTGGCCTACAGCACAGCCACAGCAACGTGGGATCCAAGCCTCTGTGACTGACATACACCACAGCTCGTGGTAAGGCTGGATCTTTAACCCACTGAGCAAGGCCAAAGATCAAACCTGAGTCCTCATGGATCCTAGTCAGATTTGTTTCCGCTGTGCCACGAAGGGAATTCCAAATGTCTTTTGTTTTTTATCATCACCTAAAAATGCTGTGCAATTGTGTCACTAGTCTTATTTTAAACAAACAGATTTGAAATGCAAGTTAATACTTTTACATGTCAGAGCAGAACATGGAAGGCAAAGGTGAGTGTTAAGGAGTTGTATTTCCCCCATTTAACTGAGTTTCTTGCTCTTCTGCTTAACATCTCAATCAAAAAAAAAAAAATCAGTGAAATGATTTACTTTGGGGGTGGGGAGTAAAATATCATTGGAAAAAAAAAACTTTCCCACGCGGTGTATAAAATCAGTAAGAAGGAATCTTTTTTTTTATTTATTTATTTTCTTTTTTTTTTTAGGGCTGCATATGGAGGTTCCCAGGCTAGTGGTCGAATAGGAGCTACAGCTGCCAGCTTATGCCACAGCAGTAGCAACGCAGGGTCCCAGCCACATCTTCGATCTACATCACAGCTCTTGGCAATGCCAGATCCTTCATCTGCTGAGCTAGGCCAGGGATCGAACCCAAGTCCTCATGGATACTAGTTGGGTTTGTCACTACTGAGCCACAACGGGCACCCCAATAAGAACACTTGTTATGTAATTACTGACCAAATGTGGATGATATAATTCGTAAAGCTTTTTAAATGTGCAGAAAATGAAAGCTACAGAAAAGAAATGTCCCCCCCCACACACACACACACAGACACCCTGGGATCTCTGTTTCCCAGGCTCACGACTCCGCCCACCTTCCTGCCTGCCTGCTCTGAGAGGTTCTCCAAGTGGGAAAACCCCTTTCACTAGGAGCCCTAGGGCTGCAGAATTCTGCACCTGCTTCCTGCAGGAGAGGAGAAATGGGTTGTCTTTGCATGTGTAGCTCTTTTCATAACACCTGTCAAAAGGCAGGCTCTAAAGGCTTGTTAAATTAATGATGATGCAAAGTTAATGACACTGGAGAGTACATTTTGGTCACAGAAGATGAGCACGAGCGGAGGATGGCTATACACATTACAATTTTACTGTGGATCCATAGAAGAATATGGAAATCTACTTATAGTAGGGATATTTTTTAAAGCCATGTTCTCATTTATTCTTCATTGGGATTATCCTTTTATCATACAGTATTGATCACATAACAGTAATAATACCTTTACAAAGACTATTAATTATACTGTCAGAAGTTGTCATCTTACCTATATAATTTTATTAGTCGTCAAAGCTATTTTTTGAAATTAGTGGTATTTAATCCCTTCAGATTTTTTAAAAAACTGCAGCTTGGGAAGGTTAAATGATAATTACATATATTTAGCAAAGTATGAAACAGGAATTGGAATCCAGACTGTTGTTTTCAACTGAAGTATAGGTGACCTAAAATATTGTGTTAGTTTCAGGTGTACAGCACAGTGATTCAGTTATACTTTTCAGATTCTTTCCAATTATAGGTTATTACAAGATTTTGAATATGGTTCCCTGTGCTGTACAGTAGGCCCTTGTTGTTTATATGTTTTATATATGGTAGTGCATATCTGTTAATTCCGTACTCCTAATTTATCTGTTCCCCTTTTCCCTTTGGTAACCATAAGTTGGGAGGGGTTTTCTGTGAGTTTGTTTCTATTTTTTAAACTAATTTGTATCTTTTTTTTTTTTAGATTCCACATATAAGCGATATCATATGATAGTCATCTTTCTCCATCTGACTTACTTCACATAGTATGATATTCTCTAGGTCCATCCATGCTACTGCAAATGGGTTAAGGATCTGGTGTTTCTGCAAGCTGTGGTGTAGGCTGGCAGCTGTAGCATATGGAGGAAGAAGAAAAAGAAAAAAAAAAGGACTAAAATGGGAAGTTGAGAGCCCATGTCAAGACTGGAGAATTGGTCAATTACCTTGGTCTGAATCTCCTCTCCAAACAATCCTCCACTGAAACCTTCTCCATGGAGACCCAGGTTTCCATCTCAGCTCTGATATAACCTGCACTTTGATTTGGGGTTCAAAAGTGGATTTTCAGTGTGAAGGAGGGGCAAGGGTGGTGACTCAATTCTTAACTTGAACTTTCACTTTCCTAGTGTTGTATTCTCCTGGTAAATAGCTCAATTCAAAGGAATTAAGACAATGTTCAGAAAAATGTCACAGGCAAGAAGCTCACACAGGGTAGGGTACAAAGGCAGAGTCTGCTGAACTCAGGGCTGCAAGCATTCCCTTATAAAGGGAAACAAAGAAAAAAATCTGAAAAGATATAAAGATCTAAAAAGAATTCGAGATATATATATGTATGAATCAATTTGCTGTACACCTGAAATTAACACACTACTGTAAATCAACTATACTTCAATAAAAAAAAAAATCACCTTTGGCATTCTTCTCTCTCTTCCGCCATATCCCTCCCTCTCCCTGCAAGCATGCCTCTGCTTGGATATTTATGCTCTGTTCCAACATTAGCAGTATGATAAGAGGATTTCTACAACCCAGTTGTCCCCACAGTCTCCCCCCCCCCACAGGTGTGCTAGTACTTTTCATTTCCATCCTTAATACAATCTATCATGAAGAGTTTAAACTATTTCAACCGTGATTGGATTTGTGTTAATATTATCAGATCTTCTGATGCAATAATCTAGTAGAATTAATATCACCACCCAACTTCCTCCTAATAAGACAGCCGAGAAACCAGAAAAGCATTAACAATCTGCGGACTGGGGTCTTCCGAATCCCAGAGACCCTGTACCTCGTGGAGTCAAACCGACGCGATGGCGCAGCCCTTGCTTGGCTGTGAGCTCGAGGCGTCGGATCCCGCAGGCGAGGCGCAGGGGTTCCCAGAAACCGCCAGCCCTGAGCTCCGCGGGCTCTGCGCCCAGGTAGCTCCCTTTCTGCCCGGCCCTTGCGAGCGCTTCTGGTGTTGCCCAGACTTCAACTGGGAAAGGCTTTCCAGGCCCTGCGGGCTCCTGCGCTGAACTCTTGGTGAAATGAACGCTTTGCTAGAGGACTAAGCACCTCGCTGTGGGACGCAGAGCCACCTGCCCCAGACCTCACCCCTGCGACCCACCCGGACGCAGAGGCGCCCCCGGCAGAGCCAGCAGCCACCTTCTCACCCAAGCCTCCCTGAGCGGGTGGCACCACTTCTGGAACCGACAAGTGCAGCCCAGAACGCAGACCGTGGGAACCCCTCAGAGGGTCGCCTGGCTCCTGCCACCACCCCTACAGCCACCGCTCGTCCCACAGCAGGTGGCAGCGCAGTGGCCCGGAAGACCCGGGGCTGCCAGGAGCCCAGAGATCTGCTCTGAGCCCCTCAGCTCCGCGGAGAAACGCAGCAACAGCTCTGCGTTTGCTTTACCACGACTGAAATCCTTTGTCTTCGGAGTCCTCAGATAATCTTCCTTTGCGTACTCGATAAGGATGACGAGAAACGGGATGTCGCAGTCCGTCATTCCTTCCGTGAGGCCTGGTTTGGAAGACAAGGCGTAGGGGCGGCGGGACCCCCAGTCTCTGGGCTTTGCTGGGCGCAGGAGGGACGCTTTGGTCTCCGGCGCACACGGGGGTGGGGCTTGGGTTCAAGCGCGGCCTCTCCGAGTGGGCCTCCAAGAACAGCAGACAGGCCGCCCGCAGCCCCGAGGACGCCACTCTCCGGCAAGCGCCGCTGCTCTGGGGCTCTGGCCCTTTTTGGCCCCGAGTCCATCTGAGGGGCCCTCTTGGCATCTGCACGCAGCTCTGCCGCAGCCTCCACCGCGTTCTCCTCACCCTCCCCGAACTCACCCAGAAGTTCCGGATTCCTCAGGCCCAGCTGTTCTGGCTCCCTCAGGCTCTAACCAAATCCCAGCAAGATTCCCTTCCCTTCGGATCCTCTGTAACTCCTTTGCCAATGCCTGCCAGCGACCAGGCAAGCTGACCTGCTGCGAGATGGCTGGAGTGGTAGCCAAAAGGATAATGACCTGGAACTAGTGGCCCAGGAATCCAGCCACCCTGCCCTGAGTGGATTGACTGAGAGCCCTCTGATCCCAGAGTGAGCATGACAGGGCGGGTGTGATAGTTGTGCTAGTTGTCATCTGCTGAGTGTCTTTTCCAAGGTGCCAGACTTCCCACTGGAAAGGGATTTGAACCAGGGTATTCACCCCTTCCTGGCGGTGAAAGCGAGCTCTCTCTTGAGGACAGGGGCTTGCAAGCTGGTAATCACTGTATCAGGTTCAGTAATGGAAAGCACTTTTTTTTTTTTTGCCTTTTTCAGGGCCGCACCTCCAGCATATGGAGGTTCCCAGGCTAGGGGTCCAATCAGAGCAACAACTTCTGGTCTACACCACAGCCACTCCAGATCTGAGCCACATCTGCAAACTACAGCACAGTCACAGTAATGGCAGCTCCTCCACCCACTGTGCATGCGAGGCCAGGGATCAAACCCGGAACCTCATGGTTCCTAGTCGGATTCATTTCCCTTGTGCCGCATGGGAGCTCCAAGGGAAAGCACTTTAGAATTCCCCCAAACTAGATGAATCCCAGTACATTTTGACTCCCAGTGTTTCTGAGAAGCTATTGTGAACCTGTCAAATTTCCAGTTATATGCAAATATGTAACACAGAAATGGAATAATAACATACATACCCTTATGTAGCTAGCTTTCTTCATTCCACAGAAGGAAATGTCTTAATGTCATTTAGCCACTGTTGGAATTTAAAATTCTTTATTTCAAATTTTCCATCGCTACACTGTTCCCAGTTCTTAGTTTGGTTTTAAGCATGCTGAACTGGTGGATATTTAGGGGAGAGTGGAGGACTTGTCCTTGTGTGTGTGCTGTGTGTCATTAGTAGCTTTGTTTTTTGAATATGTGCTTTATAAATTTAATTATGTCTTTATTTTACTGTATCAATGTACTGAATACAGTCCCATTTGCAGGTTAGGAACTGTGTATTGCCCTGCAATGTGAAGATCATTGGTAAAACCAATGCACAGTGTCTTTTGAATTGGTAAAGAAAAATGAAAGAAACAGGCCCTTGTTTTCATTTCTGCATTTTTTAATTTTTAGGAACATGAACCTCATTTAATAAACTTTTTTTTTAATTTAAGCAGTATGAATGGTATTTTGCTTTCAATAAAATCGTGTAAGTACATTTTACATGTTTCAGATGAGGTTTAAGTCCCTTACTGACAGAGCCTGGGAGCTAACCCTGTGTTCCTTGCCAAGTGGGCCTCTAGGGGGCAAGTAGCTACAAAGTTTCCTTCTTTGGCAAAGCAAGGAGAAAAGAGCCAGGGAGAGAGTGCCAGAAAGACTCAGTCATTGTGCTTAAAACCTCCTCTTGAGGAGTTCCCATCGTGGCACAGTGGTTAATGAACCCAGCTAGGAACCATGAGGTTGAGGGTTCGATCCCTGGCCTTGCTCAGTGGGTTAAGGATCCAGCATTGCCATGAGCTGTGGTGTAGGTCTCAGACGTGGCTCGGATCTGGTGTCGCTGTGGCTCTGGCGTAAGCGGGTGGATACAGCTCGCATTAGACCCCTAGCCTGGGAACCTCCACAGGCCGTGGGAGCGGCCCTAGAAAAGGCAGAAAGACAAAAACAAAACAAAACAACAACAACAAAAACCTTCTCTTGAAAGTGACACTCCATGACATTTGATATCCTACGTGACATCTTCATTTCCTCTGTGAACACTACTGCATGTGCCCTGCTGTTTGATGACTTGTTTCGAAGAATTGGGCTGGAGAATGATAAGGAAAACCTTTTCCTCCTTAGCGACCCTTAGGTCAGACTAGCATGGACTTAGAGAAAAACCTTGCCTCCCTATGGTGGGCAGTGTGCAGGGTGAGGTGTTTCCAGAAGGCCAATGGCAAAGGAGCTCTATTGCTAGGTCTCAAGCAAAGTCAGCCTTTAAATCTGGGTTGTATTGTATGTGGTGAAGGTGGATAACTGGCGATGTGAGAGTCTACTGTGGGATAGTAGGCAGGTGCAATGTGTCAGGGGCTCACCAGAGGTTAATATGCCAACATCGAAAGCAACAGATGAAATGTACTCTTGACAATCTTAGAAACACACAAATGAATGAAAAATAAGCTAAATTAGATATATAACCGAATAACCTTACAGCAATTGAAGAAATACGGACACAGGAGAATATTACAAACCTGGCTGATACAAAACACACATGAAAAATAAAATAGTTTCTAATGGGAAGAATTGCA